>NC_068355.1:207373409-207475909 GCF_020536995.1 Dreissena polymorpha
TTTTTGTATAGGGCGCTTCTGTGGAACAACTTATTATAATAAGCTGGTTCGGTAATATATTTTAAAGAAGAAACCGGTATTTGGTATTTTATTAATAGAAAAAAAGTAGTTCGAGGTCACGTGGTCAACTAGCCTAATAACTTTTGGGTTATTAGGTTACTTATTATCAGGCTGATTTAAAGGCATGATAATTATGTTTAGGCCATTATATTTTATTGTTTGTTTCACGGGAGCGCCCGATCCTGTTTTTCGACAATACAAATAAAAATAAAAGTCCCTTTCGGGGTTTTATTTACATTTCACCCGCCGACCTGGTATTTTATCAAAACTTGAAAAAAATCGCGCAGATTAACGAAAGTGTTGTTAAAAATTTGTTTATAATACGGGTGTTTCGTTGTGCCTAGTCGACTTGTAAAGCGTCAGCGATTTTCATTGGCTATTGCAGTCAATACCACACGCTATTAACCAATCGGTGAGTATTTTACAAGATTATTATATTGTATTCTCGCAAATGGCTAACGTTAACAACAACGCGGCGAATGGGGAATATTTCGAAACCAAATTAATTAAAAATGGAGAAGAAATAATTTCAATTAGAAAAGAAATCTTGACAACACAATTTATGACATTATTCACATATATGTGAAACGAACATAAACATTATTAGCGTATTTGCAGAGGTGGCACTATCGATAACATTCGATGTTATTCGAAGTTTTGGGTAGGTTTAATAAAAATGCGTATTTATTAAATCTAGATCCTATAATATTTTGTTTTTTATTGATAAAAATCCACATCCCGAAAATGTCCAAGAAGAAATACTTAACGTTACTTTAATATGATAGCATGAGGACTGAACCACAGGTACTTGCATCAATAATCCCATTCCCCACCCCCACCCATATTATACTATATTTAGAAAAAAAGTATGCAACAACGCTTCTAATGAAAATCACATTGGGTCCGGATGTTAACATGTTCAGTGTCAAAGTCACAAGAATAGGCTGATAGTATCCAAACTTATAACTTCCAAGTCTGTTGTATTTTAAAAAATCGTTTTTAGTGTGCATATGCCGCCCATGGATGAACGTTAGAAAGTTGGTGTTGTTAAAGCTATTAAACAAAGTCAGAAGTGTTTAAGTCTGTTTTTATTTAAGTCAAATGCATGCAATTTTTGTTATAACATAGTTATTGATACTAAACTCAACAAAGTTAACGATCAACTTTACTTACACTACACTCCACTGGCGTGTTTAAGTCTCTATTTAAAGCAATCTACATGCAAAAGTGCTTTACATGTACGTACCTTAAATATATATAAAAGTATGTTAACATATTATATAAAAGCTTCTACAACATTGTAATGAGATATGTAACACACCTTAAGTTAAGCAAGTTACATAAGGTTAAATTGGCTGAGATGCTAAATTTAAAAAAAAAAAACCAATTGGTTAAGACAGTTTTATTTTTTATTTTTTTGGTTGAACTGCTCACTTTTCATGCATTTATTTATATTCTATTCCCACCCCCCCCCCCGACTAATCTTAAAAAAAAATCCACGTAAAACAGATAATAACAAATCTTGGCCCTACCCGTTAACAGTTTAATATCACACAAAAGCTTATTCACATTATTGAGATATGAGGTATAAATATTACATATACAAATACAGGGTTCAGGACCAGGCTTAGGTTATACACATTTATTTTAAAGTGTGTGCATACTTATCATATACACATATTTACTTACAAAAAACATAAGCACATGAGCATATTAGGATGTATCTAGAGCGATCATACTTCTAACAAAAAAATGCCGGATGGCTTATGCATACTGTGTGATTTTCTAGAGTAGAAATAATCCTAGTTGGACTACACGCGGTTATATAACGTTGAATACCTGGTTTCAATATATTTATCTTTGAATTGTGTATATATGTAATCCTTAGTTAAAGGAACTTTAAACTTATGTTCCGTAGTATTATTTATTATTGTGTTCAAAAACTGTATATATTCATATATCATATTTCACATAGATATCGAATTGTTGCGAATACTGAATATAGCACACGAATTCCGATGTTCTTTATTGAAAAGTCTACCACAGAGCAGTCGTTACAAACGCAAGAATTCCGCAACTGTCATACGTCGACGGACATGTAAAGACTGGTTGTCGCGTCAGCGGTGATCTTCACCCTTCCAACCACCTCTGACCCCTGACAAACGCAACTCCGATCGAGCCTGGGTGTTCTTCTCCCTCGAAGCCCCATCCTGCTAGGTTGGGTTAGGTCAGCCATATTTTGCGCCAGGATGGACATCCACAATTAATTGGTCTATGACCTACATGCGCGATGCCGATATATTCTTTCCATACGGAACCCTTGAGTGACGTTCTGACGCATACAGTCGAAATTACAGTGCCATTTATGAGAAGAAGACCAAATTAGTTGCGTGGTTTGTTAGTAATTGCAGAACGCCTAGACGGAGGGAAGATTATATTCAATAATTGAAGAATGCCGGCTTATAGATCGATATTTATGGTGGATGCAGTCTGCAGGGATTAACCCTTCCAGATCCCGATACAATCGTATAAAAAAAACTCTGAGTGGATACTTTTTCTACTCTGCGTTCGAAAATTCCATTTACAAAGATTATGTTACAGAAAAGCTATTTGCTAATTATAACTATGAAGTCATACAAGTAGTCCGAGGTGGAACGGACTACAAACACGTCCTGCCGGCAAATTCCTAATTATATACCGCTGATTTCTATAGTCCAGTTAAAATGGTGGGACATTTTAAAGCACTAGTGGGCAACAAACTAAATATATTGAAATGTTGGTAAAAAACACAGTCTTCAGTTGAACGGTGATCCAAGTTGCATTAAACAATTTTGAAAGTTGTGTGAAAAGTTGAATACGTTGGACGAGAAAAAGAGAGTATACTTCTATGCATGATCACTATAGACAAGATCGATGCAAGCGTTGATAGAACCTGGTACTCGGCTTGTCGTGATGCCTTGATATACAGCTGCAAGCCTTGATGGAACCTGGTACACAGCTTGTCATGATGTATTGATTAACAGCTGCAAGCCTTGATGGAACCTGGTACCCAGCTTGTCGTGATGCCTTGATTTATATTTTTTTGGCAGAGTTGCCTTTCACTACTCTTTAAGTATGGATCATGTTTAGCTTTCAATATTACATCTCTGTTGATGAGATGTCAGCCTAATTATCGAGAGACCATATTAAACATGTTGTTTGGAAAAGTGTGTCAGTTATAAGACTAACAGTTATGATAGATGGATATAAAGTTAACTCATCTTCCAAATTCAACAGCCTCTGATCGGCAATAATCGTTAAGCGTTAAACATTGGCGACGTTCGGAAAACCATTGCCTCAGCAAATGCTGTTATTTGAATATGCGAGCATTTAGTCAAGTCATTATGACGAAGCTTTAGACCATTATTTAAAGCGACACTATAAATATTTAAGGACTTGATCAATGTAAACATAAATATTTAAACTGAAACACACTGAAAGACGACAAAAAACTCAAACACAACACATGTATTTATTTTCACTGTAGCATACGCTATAGCAATTGGCACTGCACCAGGTCATATCATTTTTTTCATCAACATGTTGAATGTAAAGTCGAATCTGTCCACCAATACGAGTTTTTTTAAGAATATCTGGCGGATATGTAACTAGGGGACATTGGTTGATATAATTTTCGGTGCAAAAACTTTTTCACTGGCGTTCCTTTTAAGAAATTTGTAAATAAAGTGCTAAAAAGGGGACAAATAATTGCATCGTCGACTTCAAATATTACAATAAATCCTGAATAATAATAACCAGGATTTTTCAAACATACATTATTATACCTCCTTTGCATATACCAAAAGATTTTTTTCATTCAAAAATGCCTTTAAACAATTATAGAACTGGATTTACTTATCCTACCGAAATTCAGCAAAATGTATCGGCAACTTTTCCAAGCACATACACCTTTTCAAAGCATATCGGGTATCCGGGGGTGTATATAGTGCATACCAGAGTTATAAATATTCATGTCTGAAACCACACGGCCCAATTCTTTCATACTCGATATGAAGCATCCTGCATAAATCTTCTACAAACTTAAATGAAATAATGCCCCCAGGGTCAACAATTGCCCCGCCCCAGTGTTCACGAGATTTACATTGACTTGTATAGAACAAATCTTTAAAATCATCGGAAACCTAAAAGCCTATCGCTTTCATATTTTGACTGTAGCATTATTTTTTTTCCAGGGCTATATCTCAGCTATCATGCAAGATTTCAACATGAAACTTCATGGGTGTGCAGAAATCAATGGCAAGAAGTGCACTGCACTTTCTTAACTAAGAGTTATTGCCCTTTGTTGTTTTATAGGCTGTAATTTTTGAAGGCTGTGTCTAGCTACACGCTACAAAGATTTCAACATGAAACTTCATGGGTGTGTTTATAAATAGTAATGGCAATTCATTTGAAACAATTACCCTACACTTAAGCATTACCTATTAATTATTACCCTACACGTAATGATTACACTGTATATCATGGTATTTGCACCGATCCATAAACAAAGTTTATTTCGCGGGGGATATCAATTCAATGACTTTGCTTGTTTAACTTTAAAATAATAATCTTCCAGTAGGTCAGTGTGTATCCCATCGAGATCCTTTAGAAATAGTGCATACATAAATACATGTACAGTGAAATGTATAAAATAATTTGCAGTTTTACTTTCGTCTTATGACGTCATTTCCTTTTTGTTGTGTGTGTCTGTAACATTGTTGTGCATTTGACCGGAGACTGAGATGAGAGATGAACCACTGGGTTTCTTTTTCTTTGGTATGTGGTGTTTCTCAGAATGTCACAGCCAAAACACTGTTTGTTGTCAGTTACTGTATGTTGGTGAGATACTTTTTGTTTGAAGTTATATGACAAAGTTTTATTTTTATTGCAATTTTCAGAAGAGAACAGATTCAGTTTTAAATTGCGACGAGAGTTCTCAGTGAAAAAATGGTCTTTAAGTAAATGTGCAAAATACGATATCGTAACGATACCGCTGCGATATATCGCTATATTTCATTATCCGATCCATCTTACGACAGTCGTCGGCATAACCTTAACTTTAGATCCCGATAAGGTATACAAACAGATATACTGTATTAATTAATGCTTAAATTCGGTTTCCTTCAACACTTGCTGTAGCTACACAACATTGACATGGCATTCGTGAACACCATTAGGATAAACAACATCCCTTTGATGGCTTCTTAGATAGAAATAGGCTTTGTTCATGCAAGTTTTGAACGAAAATAATGAGAACTTAACATTATACTAAGTGAGGTATGCTTCAATCGATTGAAATCACTTGAAAGATGCAATATCTGTAATATATGTATTCATAGAGCTTAATATTGACAAGTGATAAGACCATCTATAATTTGTGCATACCATATATGCAAACAAATTACTGATAAAAATTCTGGTTTTATGTAAATGTCTTTTTTACGTCAGGTATACTGTCATATTTAATTTAGGAGTTTTTATTAGGGATGGCAAAATTATTCGAATATTCGAATATTCGATTGAATGGTCAGCATTCGAATGATAAAAATGATAATCGCATATTCGCATTTTTTTTCCAAACGTAATTTCACCAATATTTATTGACCTGCGAACCGCTTACTAAAATGCAACCGAAATCACCTGGGAGTAATATGTTTGACGTGACGTTCTTCGTGTCAAACTGATAACGCGGCCCGTATCAGTGTTGATTGCGCAATGCAATATACACGCTCTAAGAAAGGTCCCGACTGTTGTTTGCCAATGGGGTGCCAATTAACGGTTTCAATTGACTGGCGAATAATAATTAAGTTTTGTGATCACAGTATGTACAGCCATTAAAATGTGTGAATTACTGAAATCGCGCAATGCAATATACTTACTATAAGAAAGGGCCCGAACTGTTGTTTGTCAATTAGGTACCAATTAAGGGCTTCAATTAACTGGCGAATAGTAATTTAGTTTTTGTGATCACAGTTTGAGCAGACATTTAAATATGCGAATTACTCAAAAGTAACAGATAACATAAATTAAACAATCAGCAAGGAATCATTATTCAAATCTGAAAATGCCACCAGCCCTTTCTGCAGTATGGAATACTTTACACGGTCTGTGGATAAGAAGACCGCAACGTGTAATGTGTGTAAAATTAGTTTTACATATGCGCGGTCTGCTACAAATCTGTGGAATCATTAAAAAATAAAATTCTATGACACGATGTTTTTCATTCTATTTGTGCCCGATCACAGTATCGGTCATAGTATTAGTCGACAGCGATACAATTATTCGATAGCAACGTTAATAAACAGCCTCGTATTTAGCAAACGGATATAACTTACAAACCAATGGATATTAACACATAACAAGGAAAAATCAATCCAGCCGTTTTATGCGAATATTCGAATATTCGATTGAATGAATTTGCGAACATTCGAATACCGATATTGGTATTCGATGCCATCCCTAGTTTTTATAAAACAAATACGAGACAGCACCAAAGAATACTTCATTAAATTATGTTTTTATGACATTGACATTTTCCAACATGTAAACTAGCTTTTTGTACATATGTTTTGTCTACAAAAAGAAATGCGATTGCAACGGAATCACCAGATTTAATATGCAAGAACCGACGTTTCATAAAAACAATTTGATAGATTCCGTCAGTTAAAAGTAGCGTTATCCAACTTGAAGACTAAAAACTGACTGCCGCGATTTTCTTTGAATGTCTACATCCGCATTATGTTTACATGCAATTATCATGCGGTGCTTTTGTACTGTTCAATCCACATCGAGTAATAGAAGCTCACATCTAAAAGTTGTATCTGTAAATTATGGTTCCTTTACATCCCCTCTTTGCCCAGAAAACAAACAAACACAACTCTTTTTTTTGGTACTAGCCGTTGGGACTCACATACCAGGGCCCGCATTCACCAACCCATAATAGGACTAAAGAATAAATAATAGACTGACAACCAAAAAGAATACTTCCAGCGTTTAAAAACATACAGGCAACCACTGGTGATTATGTACTCAACAAAACATTCTGCAAGAAAAATGATGTAGAAAGAGGTGGGTAATGCCAAGTCTAAAAATTGTTTGGTGAATACGGGCCCACCAACCAATTCTTCGACTTAAAGATAAAGAATAGACTTGGAATCAAGAAAAAAAATTGTTCAGTGTTTGAATATATACAGGCCTCCACTGGTGATTATGACATTAACAAAATGTTCTACATGAAGAATGATATAGATAGAGATGCTTACTAATTAATTCCTTGTCTGACTCAAAATAATAGCAATTCTTGAATATATAAATTTAAAGAATGTTCTTTATTCTTAGACTTAATTCTAAGAATTGTTTGGTGAATACGGGTCCGTTTATTATTTAACTTAACATCCAATCCACCATCATAACATATGTATCACATAATAGCGCGCATGAAAATACAATCTTTCCTCATTCATCATACAGTATCATCCTATGTCAATTTATTTCGATACATTTTTTCAACTTTTCAATTCCACACTCGTATATCATTTCCATAATATAAAATATTCACAAATAACTATAAAAATAAAGAGGTACACCATGCGAATTCCCAAGGCTGAATGACAAAAACTGACCACTTTTCAACCATGCATCAATATAGTCGTGCTTCTACAGCGCCTCTAGCGGCAAATTTATACTGAAGGGAACGTTATTTTAGTCTCATTCAATAAATTTCAAACGCCAACAAATACATTTATTGCTTACTTATTCAGTAAGCTACCACTTTTAATTATGCATTTCCGGTAGCACATTAAGGACTAGGAGGGTTTATTTCTGAAGTCACTACGCACTTGCATTAAACACCGTTTTCCCAGAGCGAGGCTCACATTATATTACATATCCAGAGTAAAGGATCACGTGACTTTGATGCGTTCACGGTTAAACGTCATGAATAAAAACACACCGGTGTTTTTACATGCACCCTGATATCGTTATATTAGAAAGCCGTTCAAAAGTGAGGGTCAAGGGACATGTACAGGCGCTTACTGGTCCGCACTCTCCAAGTACACCAGCCTCACTCACCCTCTCTCCGTGGTTAGTTCCTATTCCGCAGGAACAAACTGTTCCCCGTCAGAAACGCTTCACCCACAGGGTTTATACACTGTACACAGCGGACCCTCTATTCATTACGTAACATTTTCCCCGCTATATAATATGGCAAAAGCAAGTTAAACTTTGGTTAAGTTTGTCATTTCGATCATGCCCTTGTTTACCTAAAATATTTAATTTCTGTAGAAAGCTTAACTATTTTTATGGCGAATTAAATTAATACCAATAAATACCGATTACATTCATTGGATACGGTCTTGGCATAAAAAAATGATTATTTGTTTCAGCTAACTATAAGCAAAATATATGCACAGCGCATTAACTCAAGGGACGTAATTCGATTTCCGAGCGCGTTTGAATGGATACCAGTTATATTTTAAAGGAAAAAAAAACACAAAACAACATCAAGACATATTCAATGCTCCTCGGAATTACTGACGGGTTTTGTTTCGCAACATAACTTCTCATAAACGGTTCAAAACGACTTGAATTGTATGTTCAATTGCAAAAGGAAAGTGAACGTCTAAATCATAATTATAAACCGCAACATTAAAGTTCGCAATTTTCTGTAGGATATTGTGACAAAAACCTCACTGTAATGGTCATATTAACTAATGAAACTTTTTTTCGTTAACATTCAATGACGTAACGGTGTGTTTTTGAATTAAGGTAAACAGAACCCGTTATCCCCCCACAAGAATTTCCACCAATTTAGACAAACAATTTAAAGCAAAATAAAAATGAATGCTATAATTATGTTCCAATGAAGTCATCGGAGATATTTATTGAGCATAGTATATTTGTCTCAGTTTATAATAACATTGTCCTATAATATGTATCATGTGATGCTGTTTATAAAAATATCAGTTTATTGACAAAGTCAGCAGATTCAGCAAAAACATGCATTTGGCCACATAATAAAGATATATACAAAAAACGATTACACAAATGAAATACTAAATAAAACCATATAAAATAAATAGAGATTTGAAGATATACAAATGTACCGGGTACATCAAATACTAATAACTAAATATCTTTGTTAACATCATAAGTGTTATAAGCAAAAACATGGGAAACTAGCAAGGATATAATTTATTTAAAGATATGATTGTAAATGAATGTATATACAAGTATTCTGAATTGTCTAATGTTAGTACTGGACATTATAGATTTGAGTTTGTTGGCTGTGTAAAGGAGTTGTTTACTTTATACTAAATTCTTAAATCACGAAAACGTGTACATATACATAAGAAGTGATATTCTGATTCAAACATGTAACAGCTACACTGCTCATATTTGCTCTTTTCTCTCACAATGTTATTGTATCTACCAGATGCTATTTCAAATGAGTGAGCTCTTGAGTCTTAATTTTGTCAGAGCTTTTCTATGGCAATCATTATCAACACATTCAATATATTTATCGAATGTATGATCCGTTTAAAAGTTAACATAATGATGTAATTTACTTTGCAAATGTATGCTATCATACTTAGACTGGATATATTGATAACGTAGTCGTTGATTGAGGTTTTGATAATTGTATGTGAGGTTTACATTTTCATGCAATACACAGCTAAAGCCTAAACTGTCAATAAGGTTGTCCACTATTGTTTTAAAATAGCGTTAGCAAACGTGTTATATGTGATATTCTTATCATACATATATTAATTCGACAAACTCTCTTATAAGATCTTTTTAAGTGAGTTTATCGAATTTATAATTGT
The DNA here is from genome assembly GCF_020536995.1 of Dreissena polymorpha. Taxonomy (NCBI): domain Eukaryota; kingdom Metazoa; phylum Mollusca; class Bivalvia; order Myida; family Dreissenidae; genus Dreissena; species Dreissena polymorpha. The sequence continues at coordinate 207,383,333 of NC_068355.1, forward strand.
AAGAGCCCTTTCTTAACAGATAAAATAAATGGGAAACGACGACTTAGTTCGCCCAAGAATTCTGTATTTGATGTCTGTTGGCGGACACCTTATGTACATTTACAAAATTAAGTATTGTCAACCTCATTGTTTTTTCAAATACCCAAACTTCAATCAAAATGTTATTATGGGAACATCTCTATACGGACATGCATGATTTTACATTGCACAAGAGTATACACAGCAATTATCCCATAAACTGTCAAGAGCACTGATAGAAATACTGAACTTATACGAACTATAATGGAATCATTTTCATTTATAGTTTATGAGTTAAAAGTTATAGTAAAGGGATTCAAAAAGCTTATCGTACCAAATTAGCAAAAGTTCGTCGAAGCTTACGCAAATTGTGTCGTGACAAACAAATTAAGATTTAAACAAAAACCACATCATACAGAAAAAGAAGCATTATGGTTGATAAAGGAGATGCGATGATATTGCATTTAAACGAACATCTGATATCAAACCGTTTTAGCAATCTGTATTAAAACCAGTTACATGTAAGTTAAAGACAACTGAATTGAAAACAGAATATAAGTCAAGGAGCTATAATAAAAAACCCGTTTTCAAACAATTTCAGTAATACGCGAGAAACGCGGGGCCTTTATTATTATTATTATTTGCACTGTCTTGTGTTAGAAAAAACTAAAAATATTAAACATCCAATAATCTGGGCAATCTAGTTTCAAGCCACCCTTTCATCGAAATAAAGTTGTAGGAGACAAGTCAACGTAAAATTATACCAGTTATAAAAATAATTAAATAAATAAAGCAATTAAATCTTACCTCGATTATAGTGCATAAGTAGTATCTATGCACACTGAACGGGAAAATATCTTTTAACCGTTTTTGCATGTAATCGTACCAGTATGTTAAACATAAACAAGTTATCGTTTTTTATTGCACGTGCTCTATGATTTGACTATCAGGCTTGATATATAAACACCCTTTCTAGAATGAAGCAGCTGTGTATAAGAAATACGAGTTATACCATTTGAACCGTGCTCTGTGAAAAAGGGGTTTAATGCATGTGCGTAAATTTCCGTCCCAGATTAGCCTGTGCAGTTCGCACAGGCTAATCAGGGACGACACTTTGAGCTTTTATTTTTTTCATTTTCAAGAAAGTCTCTTCTTAATAAAAATCAATTTTAGATGGAAAGTGTCGTCCCTGATTAGCCTGTGCGGACTGCACAAGCTAATCTGGGACGGCACTTTACGCACATGCATTAAGCCCCCTTTCCACAGAGGGCGACTCATTTTTATTTTACAATTTAAACAAGGTTTAAGAACACCAATACAGTTAATATATTTTCAAAATCAAATGACTTGCATAAGTTTTAAAATCCCGTGGTATGGACGGTTAATATCGGTAAAGAAAACTGTTCTCTGCAATATGTTTGTTGACTGTAAAGTTATACATGTTTGGTATGTCAATACATGAAACAACGCACATTATTATATTATAATTATTTAGGTCTGAACATGTTTTGTGGAAATCTTCCTTAACATGGATAAGGATAATAAGAACGTCGTTAACCCATGTATGCCTAGCGTCTAGAAAAAGGCCTTGTCAAAAAGCGAAGACCCAGATGTATTCTAAATATAGAAATAAATATACTGGACATCCCTAATTTTTGGAAAAAAATTGATCCAATTTGTAAGGAAGGGAGAGTCCACTAGGCATATATGGGTTAAAGAGAGAGAATCAAGTGACGAGTACATGTGGTGTCAGCGGGGTTACCCTTTTCACAACTCACCCCATGTTACAGCGAATTTCTTAAGGTTACTCCAGTGTTCACTATAAGTTGGGCACCGTACACAGCGGACCGTCGTTCACATCGTGATCATTTACCTTTAAATAATACGGTAAAAGCAAGTTAAACCTTGCTTAATGCATATTTTTGTTTCCGATATTGTTGTTTATCTTAAATATTAAGTTTCTGTAGAAATCTAAATTACTCTTAAGGCTATTTTAAACAAAACCAATAAATAAGTATAAAGGCATTAGGATATGGTCTGGGAATTTAACATATTAATTCGTTTCTGTAAACTTAATTCTAAATAATATGAAAAGTACAATATCGCAAGGGACATAATTCGATTTGCGAGTGTGTTTGTACTGGATAACAGTATTATGTTGACAGAAAAAAAAATCGACAAAACATATTTACACACACAAAAACAAAATAAAGAATAGTGTACTTATCGTAATAGCTGAACCTTAATGTTTTGCCACTTAAGATAAACGGTTCAAAATAATTTAATTATATATTAAGTCCAAAACGAAAGTCAAATGTCTATTAATATCATATATATTGGGTATACGTGACGCGCACCATAAAAGGTCGCAATTCAGGACGTTCAATAACAATTTCCGCCTCTCACGAAAATTGAACTACAATTAAGGAGCCGCGCTCTGGGAAAAAGGGGTTTAATGCATGTGCGTAAAGTGGTTCCAGATTAGAATGTGACGTCCGCACAGGCTAATCAGGGACGACACTTTCCGTAAAAACTTGATTTTTGCTTGGAAGGGACTTTCTTGCAACGAAAAAAATCATAAAAGCGGAAAGTACCTCTCTGAATAGCCTGTGCGAACTGCATAGGCTAATCTGGGACGACACTTAACGCACATTCATTTAACCCCCTTTTAACAGAGCACTGCCCAGTTGCAATACATCGCTTTTCATTGGGTCTGTGTCAGTTTTAAGGCTCGATATGTTTACATTAACACAAACTGTCAACATATACCATCTTTTTAATTAGTTATTATTGTAATGTTGTATGGAATGAAACAAAGTAAACATACATTTGATCTATGTGGTGGATAATAAAAGGTAGTCCCCCATTACATACTTATGGAGGAGTTGACCAGCAAATGTTCTGAGTGTTTTCATTCGAAAGCAAAAATAACGTTACAGTAAAAAAAGTGCAAAATATCAATAATTTACAGTTTTAAAGGGACCTTTTAGCGTTTTGGTAAATTGACAAAATAAAAAACATTGTTTCAGATTCGCAAATTTTCGTTGTAGATATGATATTTGTCATAAAACAGAAAGGACTGAACATTTACCATGCTTTTAAATATCCATAATATGCATCTTTTAACGATTTACAAACCTGAAAAATATCAAGCGTTGCAACGAGAAACGATTGAATAATTTAGAGAGATCTGTTGTTGTTATATTTTGTGACACTACAAGGATTGCTTATATAAAGTATTAAATACATCACTCATTGTAAGTGCGCTGATGGCCGAGTGGTCAAAACATAAGACTTCTACCAAAGGGGTCAGTGGGTTGAGCCCAGTTGAAGGTTACATTTTTTCTTTCTTTAATTGTATACTTGTTTTTTTTTACTGGAGCTTTTAGATCCAATGTTTACATTTATCAATACATGTATAAAGCATTGAATAACAAACTTCAATACATCCCAAAGTCTGTGAAAAAGTCCCTTTTAGTAGTGATATATCAACAAATATAACGCATATGTTCAAATTAACAAAGGGAAACCATTATTATAGACTTTGTTGTTCCACGGCATACCGCTGCGTTTTGAATTGTAGTAAACATAATCTTTTATCCCTACACAAGTATAAACACACAAAGAATGTTTAGCAAAATACAAATTATTGGCTTACAGATATTTACCATAAATATTTATTGAGCATGTTATATTGTTCCAATATATAATTCAATGTATTCTCCTATAATATGTGCTATGTAATGCTATTTATAAACAAGTTCAGTTATGATTATAAGAATATCTCTTATGCGTTCACGCATTTTTTAAATTTCAACTGAGTATTTATGAGTATTTACAGGTAAACCCTTAACTGTCATGAGCACTGGAAAAATATACGAAACAAAGCATATTTTAAAAACTTTTATGGTTCACAATGTCAACTTGCATAACACACGATCATCTATAAATACATATGATAACACTGTTTACATACAAAGATTAATATCAAATAATAAAAGTGCTGCACAGAATTAAGTATCGTACATCAAAACTTCTACATACATTTTTCACATTACGAGTTCTTATAGGGCATACACACTACACACAACAGTGTTTTGTACACTTTTTAATTCAAAATATTAGTTTCTACACATCAAAATATTTGCTTGTTGTGCTAATCTTTTAAAAAGGCCTGTTTTCATATGTTTAGATGCAACCAAAAATAACAATACAATAATCTGGTGCATTTTCTACTAATGAAGTTGATTTAGTACAGTATAATAATGAAACTTTATAGAGTAGTATTTAGTAAAAAAGTGCATAACTTTCTTCAAGTTAAACACTGTCATGGAAAGAAGTATATGCCAGTGGTAAAAAAAGAATTTCATATGTTGGAAGATACGTGAAGATTCTGTGAAAGTAAATGAGTTTAGAGACATTAAACAGGGAAAGGTGCGTCTTTGTTAAAAAGAAAAGGACAATAACCCAAAAGTGCCGGGACCTAGTTGACTGGTTATTGAAGTTTGCATCTATTTTATGTCAACACAAATTTGCAGAAAGTTTCAAGAAGTTACAATGAAAACTGTACCAGTCAAAAAGCATTAATCAGAAAACAGCAAAATACTCAATTAAAACTTAATGAGTTTATGAGCAGAAACTGCAAATTTGTCATTTTTAAATAAAGGCAAATATGTCTTAAGTGCCAGGTGGGAATTAGCTGGTTCTCGAACTTAGCCTCAATTTTATGTAAAAAAATAGTCCAGATGTTTGGTGAAGATTCCATGAGAACTGTACGACTTAAACAAAGAAAAGCCACACGCCCTCAACTCTGATAAGGATTTTTGAATACGCCCCCTAAAGAGATGGAAGGATAATAATAATCTGTTAAGTAAAAATGTCACATGTTTAAGTAAAAATAAATCAGGAACAGGTGTATCCACTATGTGGACACGAGAGTTGTTGCATATAGTGTGTTTGACATTTGATTCAGCAGTTTTGAGGTGCAGATGCGTTTAATTTTTTTATAATTTAATTCAAGTTCCAAAGTTCTTGAATGTCACACACTTTTAAAAATGTATTTACCAAGTACATAAATGCACATTTCCAACAAAAGAATAATCTGTGAACAAATACAAGTCTAGAGTAGAGCATTCACAAATAATTATATTTATGATAAGGAGAACAAATGACTTAAACAATAACCATCAAGACTTGAAAAGGTATTCAGTTCATTTAGATCAATCCAAAACATTCAGCATTTATGTAAAATTGAGGAAGAAAAATAAATATTGAACAAATACTGTACTTATGTAGCAATTGCTTCTGGTGGGATTTAAAAAGGATAGGGTGATGCTTTGTCAAATGGGAAGTTAAGGACAGGCCTTCATATTATCCCTAAGGCATATTTTCAATATAGAAAGTGTTGTAGAAGTATATATTTCATATCACATGTATTTATATTTTAAAAATTATTTCTATATACATAAAAAAGTTCTGCTGTGGAAATATAATCAATTTATTGAACTTCAAATAAAATTGCATGATAATGCAATCAGATAACAAAAAGGACATCGTGAGAGCCCAAGGGGGCAGGAAGGAACCTCGGTACAGAAGAGTGCTGAGCCCTTCTGTTAAGGTAAAGCTGGAGCAATGAATGTAGCTAAACAATTTTGTCGGAAATCTTCAAACAAATTGGCATCACTCACAAGTGTACAGTTTAACCCATTTATGCCTTGTAGACTCTCCCATCCTTTTAAATTGGATCAATTTATTTCAAAAATTAGGGATGTCTAGTATATTTATTTCTATATTTAGAATATTTCTTACAGAAATTCGTTTAAGCAAACAGCGCAGACCCTGATGAGACGCCCCATCATGCGGCGTCTCATCTGGGTCTACGCTGTTTGCCAAGGCCTTTTTTCTAGACGCTAGGCATAAATGGGTATAATATAATTTACAAGCCATTGATAACATGTCCTGTTAATAGGTAGGTTATATAAAAACATTGTATTATCATATGAACATGTGCATTAACAATTTATATTCTGACAACACTACTACAAACTATTTACAAGAATGAGAAGTTACAAAAATCCTGCAGATACATGTATGAATTAACCCTTTCCACCATAAGAAGCATATGAAAATGGCTTTTGAAACCAGCATAAAACCAGAACAGCCAACGAGTAACTCTCAGTCTTTTCAGGTTTTATGGCGTTTGCTGCTCATCAGTATCTAAGGGTTGGAAATTAAGCCTTTAAAACTTGAATTTAGAAAGAAAGGTATTAATTTAATTTAACTTTCTATTAAGCGACTTTAAATGCGTTAAAATACATATCTAAATGGTAAAGGGTTAAACGGTTACACTTGCTACATATTAAACAATACAATAACATTTAAAGCTTCTATCCAGCAAACATATACCAATTTAGTAAAAGTGAATGAAGTCATTTCACCATAAAGAATGTTGGTGGCAAAGGAAATAAAAACAACCACATGTTGTGTTGCATGCTGTTTGCAGGCTATTTATTAAAACTGTCGAAAAGTGTCTCAATATTGAATATAATTTTTTTTAAATCCTGGTTGAAATTAAAGCCAAGAGTTGGCTTGCATATTCTTGAACATGAAATGCATGCTGTTTCTTGTTTGTATTATGCACCTTTTAGTTTAAAAACATTATCATCAAATTTTTAGTTTGAATCTCAAAAATGTTAACATGCAAACTTTGTATGAGACATCTCCAAAACACTGGTTATTACAAACAGTCCAAATAGGTCAACATTATTGATTAAATATTATTTACCAAAACACAGACAGTTTTGTTTCAACTTAGGAACAATGGATGTTGGAATCAGCTTCGTCACAAAACCTTTGTGGAGGAAAAACACCCTTGAAATGTTTAACAAAAAAAGTTTAAATACATCCACAAAAATTGAGATTTATTTCTCAAGCAATTTAGGCTTAAAAAAGGAGAAATTGTACTTAAACAACGTACATGTAATTTCACACTTATGGCTTAAAGATTTATTCTGGATTAGCATATCACTTTTTTAGATCTGATAAAATGAGCTATTATTTCTTTATCATTTTAGGCATCAAAAAAGAGGACATTAACTAAAACGATGAAAGTTCCCAATCATGGCTTTATGAAACTCCAGGAAAACCAATATCCTAATAACTACCCGTTCACATGTTCTCTTTTTCTCTCACAATAAATTTAGACATGGAGTTCTCCTGAGCGCAGGTCAGTTTCTTGTCAACGTCTTTTATCTGCTTACGCTGAACGATGTGCGCGGGAGAGTTTATGTCGACTGTGCGTGTTGACAGAGGCGACCTTGTTACGTCCTTGAGCAGGCTGGAGGGCTTTGCAGGAATGGCGGCCATCTTGGAATCTGATGATGAAGTCTTTGAGGGGAAGAGCTCTTTGGGCTTCGATGTCTTCTGTTGCTTCTTCTTTTTCAGTTTTGCATTACGTGTCATGTCTGAAAACAGTTATTTTGCATGAGTTTTTCAAAGCAATTTAAGCCGTTTTAGCCTGATTTTTATTTTAGTGAATTTGTGAAAAGTCATTTTCATATGCAAATGACATGTTACTTGTAAGTAAAATGTGTTTACTTGTATGTATTTATTTAAATCAATTATAAACTTAAATAACATATCTATAACACTGCAGTGTGTTTGTTTATAAATGTTAATATTTCCTCTAAAAACTGCTAATAACATGCTTACATTTCCCACAAAACCTGTCTTTTCTCACTACAATATTCCCCTATAAAAAGGCCAGTAAAAAAAACATGATCAGTATTTCAAAGCATCTGGTCAACCTGTAGAAAAGGCGTGTAAACCTGGTGAACTATTCTCTGTTCACGCAAGAAATGAGGTATTGAAAGTTTAAAAATAAAATTCTGGGAAAAATGTATGTATGGGCAATTTGGAAAGTCTGTTTTATCATTATCAACTCATCACACTCAGTGCTTATGGTGGGCAGTTGTAATGATTGGTTGTAATTGTCAGCAACAATTACCTTTGTTTAAATGAGCAGTATTGGCCGTGTTTTATGAAAAGGGGGTTAAATGCATATGTGTGAAGTGTCGTCCCAGATAAGCCTGTGAAGTCCGTGCAGGCTAATCAGGGACAACAATTTCTGCCTAGACTGGATTTTTGCTAAGAAGTGACTTGCTTTAAACAATAAACCCTAATTTATTCTGTGTGGACTACACAGGCAAATCTGGGAAGAAACATTACGCATATGCATTAAACCCCTTTTTCACAGTGCAAGACCCATATCATCTTCATCAGTCACTCACAGTAAAATTTTGGTGGATTGAAGTTTCAGACAAATTAAAGCAAGGTCAAATTTGTTCAAAAACGTGATCACCTAGTCAAATAATGATATAACCCACGGCTTTTTTCCTTCTGTGAGAAAGACCGTTTTTAACAGATTTGGAAAATTCACGACTCAAATTTTCACAATTTTAGAAAGTTTGCAACTCATTTTTTTTTACAATTGTATAATGTTCTTGACTCAATTTTTCACAAATGAACAGTTCACAACTCATTTTTTCTAGAAATGGGGTGGGTGGGTGGGGGGGGGGGGGGGGGGGGGGGGGGGGAAGGCCGCTTCACAAAACAGGAAAAAAAGCCCTGTAAACAACTATTTTCTCAAAACTCTCAGAACTCCTTGAAGTTTTTTGAAGCATTAAAAATAAAACAGAAACAACTTTTGACGACAAAATTGCAATTAATTGGTTAAATTACACCAGTAAACACTTTCAAGATTGGTTTCAATTAAAGGAAAAAAAATAAAAATATTTTGAGACTTTATCCTTAAACCAAGAATAATTTCTTGTTGACACCATATCCAGCCTTCAAAGCAACATGTAGCAAGAGTTAGAAACTATCATTTTGAAAAGGTTGTCCTACCTTTTTCATTCAATTCTTTTTTGTACATAGAAAACAAAGTTTTATTTTTAAAATCTACGGGTACATGACAAAGGATAGAGTCCATTTATGATTACATGTAGCTATAATTCAGACCTTGCTAAGTTTCCTAGCTTGTACTCTACCTGATATGAGTTGTTTGTCAAATCATAGAGTTCATTAATGATTATAAGCCCTTGCTAATGTCCATGCTTGTACTGTACCTAATATCAACTGCTCCTCAGTGGGCACCAGTCTAGTGGACTCGCAGGTTGGGAAGTCTTCAAGCGACAGATCTTCAATGCCCGTCACTCCAAGGTGGTGTTCTGGAAGCAGGGAACCATCTTCATCACATGACTTGGTCACATGATCAGTGGGTTCGTTGTCAAGTGCATTAAGGTCAAACCTGTGTACTGAAATAATACAAGAGGTAGCTTTTTTACATTAATGCAAAAGTGCACTTTTTTTTGGGGGGGGGGGGGTCGAATTCCAAATGTGAAATTTGCCCAATGCCCAAAATGGCGAAAAACAACACTAGTGTATTCAGGCAAGTTAGATGCTGTGCTAAAAACTAAACAGCAGTGAACCTGATAATTATACAATGACATACAAAGCTTATAGCGTAACGGTAATCACTTGTGCCAGGGTAATAAGAAGTGATGCAATAAGCAAGAATAGCATGTGAATAACAGATAAGTCACTTGTTAAAAAGTTTAAGAAGTTAAAAATAATGGTAGGTTGTATGTTATCAATATATCACAATCTTACAAGGATAGTTATAGATGCACTTGCATTGTTCAACACAAGAAAATTATGAAGCAGAGGTCAATCTTAGCAGTCAATGTTTGTTAATTGCTTAAAAAATTATTTCAATACATAATGGTGTGTATACATCCATTATACAAGTATTGTTGTTTCTTCAATCAGTACGATAAACTAGTTTGATTCAGTGAGTGGATGTTGGTGTGCAATACAATAACATTTTTCAATCCTTAATTTATCAATCTGCATTTTATCATGCTCATCCTTTATTTAATGTAGAAATCTGCATTTTGTCATGCAAATAATTATTTAAAAGCCTTAATAAACAAAATACTTTGGTAAAGACAGGTTTAATTGCACCAGTAAGAAAACAAACAGTAAACCCGTGAAACTAGAGCTTTGTCACAGACGTGACGAATACCCCCACATGCGGCATTTACACAGAATATTTTGCATGTTTGCATCACAAAAAACAGTGAACACCATGCTCAATGTTTAAAATGCACTAAGTGACCCATGACCTAGTTTTTGACCCGGCATGGCCCATGTTCGAACTTGATCTACACATCATCTAGATACAATTTCTGACCAAGTGTGGTAAAGATCGGATGAAAACTACTTGAATTAGAGAGCGGACACCATGCCGAATGTGTAATATGTACTAAGTGACCCAGTGACCTAGTTTTTGTTCTGGCATGGTACATGTTCGAACTTGGCCTTCAGTGATTTTTTTACCTGCGATTCCTGCATCCTGGACTCACAAAAACCTCTGGGGATGCAAAGTTTCAAATTATATGAGTCCCAGAAATGCATTGAAATTTCTCAAAAAAAATAATATTGTTTAATATTTGGACTCATTCTTTAAAGTTGGGGACTCATAGATATGCAAGGTATCGAGTCCCAGGACTCAGATCTTGGCATAGAGATAATCAACAAAATGTAGATAAAACTTATGATAGCTACATGAATTAGAGATTGGACACTTAATACCGACAGATAGACTGACCGACCAACAAGCTAACTTCTATATAACCCCCTAAACTTTGTTTGTGGGGGTATAAAAATGGGGCACTAAGTAATGCCATGCACATCACATTGCAGTACTAAATACCGGTTTTTCCTCCATTTGGGGCAGCAAGAGGGGTCCTGTCAATGCCCACCGTGGGTGACCTGGGGTCCATCAAGTCTTGCAGCAACCCTTCTGGGGTTTTGTCCACCACTATAGGTGTTCGGGTGATATCGTTGGTGGGAGAACGTGGGTCAACAGAGAGGACTCGACTCCTGTTGGTGTACGGTGGGGAGTCTGGACTCTGCAGTAGTGAAAATACAAATGAGTCTTGCTCTGTATTAGCAGGATTAACCCTTTGCATGCTGGGAAATTTGTCGTCTGCAAGAATGTCATCTGCTGAATTTCTAAAATTAGCATTTTCTTCGATTTTTTTTCAAAGAATACTATCAGAATAGCAAACAGCTTGGATCCTGATGAGACGCCACGTTTTGTGGCGTCTCATCTAGATCCAAACTGTTTGCAAAGGCCTTCAAATTCCGGTTCCAGCGCTCAAAGGGTTAAATGCATGTGCATAAAGTGTCATCCCATATAAGTGCTTGCCGTGTACACAGGCTAATCAGGGAGGACACTTTCAGATTCTGCCATCTTTGGTATTTTTAGATTAAAGAAAGTCTCTTCTGTCCGAAGGAAAATCCTGTGAAGCCGAAAGTGTCTTTCCTTATTAGCGTGTGCGGAGTGAGGGACCAAACTTTATGCACATGCATTAAACCCAGTTGTCATAGAGCTATGCTAAAATGTTGATAAATAGGAACTCCTTAATTATTTTCTCAAAACTGCTTAACCAATATTCTGCATCATGCTGCATATAACAAGTAGATTTAAAAACACTGTTTCTTCATTAGCGATCATCCTACATTTGATGATTTCTGTTTGTTTTTAAAACTTTTAATTAAAGTTTAACTTTTCAACATAATTATACATTACCAAGAATATAGACAACACTAATTTGGACCCTACTTTTATTATACAAGCTGTAGTAAGTTAGTATGTTCTTATTATAAATGGAATAGACAAAAGTTGTATAATATTTAACATGCTCTTAGGAATAACATAACAATGTATTTCTGTGAATGGAGTATCTTTACTTAAAAATGTCAATATGCTTAGAAAACTAGGTGTTGTCTTTCAATGAAATGCAATTGCATCTTCAGCAATTGATTTTTGATGGAATACAATCTATAGAATATTTGTATAGCTTGCAAATCACCCAAAAAAATTGTCACCTCATGAAACATATGGGGTGTTGTCACAGATTATTTAAAGCCATTTGAAATTGAACTTGATAACATTCAGGGCTTTCCTTTGACCCGAGCTCCCGGGTTTTGACGCTTGAAAATAACAGAAGACCCCTTTTTGACTCTTGAGAAAATTATGTCATGCGTCACATTTGACCCGGTGGAATATACCGACTTGCGTCAACGAGATCAAAAGTTGTTAAGACTAAGCGATAATTGGCTCAGGGCGGAGTATCTCATTTAGTAGACGCTAATCGTTAACGCCCGCTTCCAATCATTGAAGCACAAGTCCACCCATTAGGCGGAGTTTGGTTAATTGAGAAATCTAGTATTGACCAATTAAAACACTGCTGGTTCGATGACGCGTGTATTAACTTTCCATTATTTATCATAGCGTTTGTTATCAGCTGTTTGAGGAAAAGACGTGTATTAAACCCATCTAGTTGTAATAATCCAACTCCCAGGTATTGACCCTCTGAGCTGTACGTATGTACTCATAAAAGCTCAGAGTATTTAAGAAGAACTATAAACCCCCCAAAACAGAATGGACTCACTCACGTCAGTTTAAATAATATTCAATATAAAATAATAACATCCATATCCACAGTACACTGTAAAGCATATTTTGAGATATTTCCAGAGTATGTCAGAATGTATTTCCAAAGCTGAATGAACCCATCACTGTTTTACTTCATGTTTGCTCAATTCAAAGGAGCGCGAAAGTTATGCTGTCATATGTACTGTCTACAACGTCAAATTACACGCTTTGCATCAAAGTTGCTAAAAATAACTATAGAACCGATATAACTGACCTTGTGGCCAAGTGACAATTTTCGCATGTGCTAATTGATTACAAAATACATGTAGGCGTAATAATTGACCCTTTGAGAAGGCATAGAAAACGGCGTGTTTGTCGCACGTCTTCAGTGAAGATGGCACATGAAATAATTAAAGGGTGTCGGAATTTTTAATGGGATTAAATACCGAGGCACCTTTATCGGTGAGTAGAAATAATTTCCTTTTATAGTTTACCGATTTATATAGGCTATTGTGTTAAGGTGCCACCCGTATGTTTTTTTGTGATAGCCAGCGGAAATGTTTTTTTTTTATTATAAATATTTTGTATTTCATTCTTAATTTAATAGCCAAGCAAAACGGTCAAACAAAGTTATTGGATTCCAGAAACTGTTATTCCATCCCAGAATGTGCTGTGCAGGTTTCAGGACATGTGCAAGAGAAGAAAGTGATAGTTTGCTGGTTTTATGCTAGTTGTGTGTGTGTGTGTAGTCATAGTGTTGTTACCTTTTCTTTACTAGGGCACCCATTTGAGATCACTCTTTAAATGCATGAATAATTTATTTATTTGCTCAAATGATTGTTAGTTTGTAGGACATATGACATGTTGTTTTGCTGTATAAATGTAGTAAATGTTGTATTAAAATACATATTTTGTATGTAATCTTTGAGATGTTTTGTAGGACATATGACATATTGCTCTCTGAGATGTTGTGTAAGACATGATATGACATATTACTCTTTGAGATTTTGTTTAGAACATATGACATATTACTCTGCTGTATACATGAAGTAAATGTTGTATAAGAATACATTTTTTGTATTTATTAATCATTGAGATATTGTGTTTAAATGCATAGTGTTTTAGTGACAGTACAATGTAAGAAATAAATGTTAACATATCTTTTAATTTGTTGCTGTTTATATAGTATATCTCAGTAGTTTGCTTAAATTGCAAAAAATCATCGACTCTCCTGCGTTATTATTAGGACTCTTAAAAGTTTGATTTTGACTCTTGAAAATATGGTCCCAAGAGTCCTTGACTCTTGAGATTTGAGGTCTAAGGAAAGCCCTGTAACATGTTGATCACATTCCTTGACTTTAACAAAGTCTTTTTAGTTTCCAACCCCAAGTATCAGCCAAATTTTTTATATTTTAATTCACTATTCTCGGTTATCGGCTATGTTGAATCGAATTTATAAATGTAGAAGATACGTATTTCAAGATTTGATTAGCAAAATAAACAATGCTTTATCAATGACTGAAATGAAATCTTCCTCAAAACAGGAATACTTACAGTGAATCGGATCGTTTAAACAATTTCTTGAATGATACATAGCGGACAATTGGAATTTTCTTATTAACCCCTAAGCCCATTCACAAAAATGTTCTACACTTCACAGCATCTCAAAAATGTTCAAGGACACACACACACAAAAATTGCAATTAAAAGAAATTCTTACCCCTTCCTGTGAAATTTCCTCGTGGCTGCTACTGGCTCCCATGTTATAACAAGCTTAATTGGCTCCGTCTAAAAATCTCTTAAATTCTGAAAACAGGAAGGCTTAAAATTAACTGCATTAAGCAATATGTACCTATCTAAAATAGTGGGTTTTATAATACACTGGACCTAACATGTTTGGGGTTTCATAAATCATTTGGCAATAAAAAAAACACTAGCATATTAAAAGCATGTGCCCAAGGTACTTTATTGATCTGGTTAATATGCCCAATAACAAACATGAAACTTTGCAATCTAGGTAGCTGAATTATAATTTTCTTTCGCCACCTATTTTTGGCATTAAAAAAAATAATTAGGCATTTTGTAAGCATTCTTTAATCAAAGTCTTCAATGGGATACATCGCTTATGTTTTATTATTAACAACCAATATCACACTATAGTCCCAACTTGAATGTTAAGTTTTAATGTATAGGAATGATAAAAAACAAGCAAATTCGTTGAATTGATATCCCCCGACAATATGCTTCTGGACACAGAGAGTGTTATATTTGACACTAAAAAAGCATTCTTTTTAAGATACAAAGGGCCATAACTCCGTTATTAACAGATGGTGTACAATGCCATTTGGCGTGCATCATCCTCTTATCCATATATATACTCATACAAAGTTTCAATGAAATCTGCCAAAGCACTTTCAAGATATGGCTCCGGACACAAAAGTGCCGGACGGACAGACGGACGGAAAGACAGACGGAAGGACGGACAACGCCAAAACAATATCCCTCCGCCGTTGGCGGGGGATAATAAACATACACTGTAATTCCAATATGAGCCACAAACCGGCATTGGAAATAAATTTGATACTCAGTCATATATCATTGCCATGTTGTGTTGTCATTGCATCATTTGCTAAAACATGTTATTATTAAAATATTAACTCTTCACTCGTTTTGTACCCCTCAAGACACCACGTCCATCCTCATTTATCAGAAACAACTCACATTTGGTACTTTGGGGGAAACATAAACAATATAAACAAACACTCAAGTATGAATTTTGTGTTATTGATGTATTTACCGAGTTAAATTAATATATTTAACCTTTCAAGTCAGAGTTTTTTTTTACTAAGAAAGTGACGCCGATATTCGGCGTCTTCCCCTACCAGAATTTTTCCCCTAAAAATACCATTTCCCCTCCAAAAATATAATTTTTCACCAAAATATAATATTTTACCCTCAAATAAGTGTTGTTTTTTTTTTGGGAAGTCCACACTTATCCAATTTGTACCATGTACAACGATCTCGCTCTCTCTCCCGACGAACACTCAAATCTGGAAATCCCAGTGATTCTATATATAGCTCTTAAATTATGTCATGGAAACCGGGCAACTAATCGTATTAATCATGTGACTATTTTACTGGATTCCGGTCTTGCGCGAGAAGGGTGTTTCGTCAATTAATTACCGGAAATCAGTCGAATTTTCATCCGGGTTATGTGAAAGCCAAGATATAAACGTTAAAACAGAAAAAAGTCTCACATTTGGCGTTCATACACGAACAAAATAAAACGTTCGGACTCGGAAAATATTAATTGCGTTGACGCATATTTTAAGAATGAATAATCAAAAACCGTTGAAACCCAGCAGGATTCGGAGGTACATGTAATCAACATAGATTAATACTGTCGGATTATAGTGAAAGTGAAAGTAGACAATCGGCAGCTGCCGCACCTTTCCCTTCCAATACTGTAGCAGATCTAGATCGTCAACCCATTCATCATGAAATTGAAATCATAAGATTGACATCGTTCCCCGGCCCCAGTTGAAAACATTTCCCATTATTAGATCTTCACCTGCAACTTTATTTAGGACTTTGACTTTAATATCATACTTGTTCATGTGTTTAAGAACAAAAAGGTCAGAGACATGCCTCTTTTTCTAAAAAAAAAACCCTGAAGTCTGTAGGTGAGTTATAGACATTGAAATGAACAGTTTTATTTTTTTCCTCAAATATGTCTCTTTCGCGCTCGATTTTCCCCTTTTACCCAGCGTCTTCCCCTTTTTCTAAAAAACCCTGCAAGTTTAAACTGCTATATATGGAGCCGTCTATAAAGTACGTCATGCTCCAGTAGGGGGAAGGTGGTGTAAGAAAGTGTCACACTGTGACAGTTTGTGACATGGGGGAGGGGAAGGTCAGGCCCCGTGTGACGTCACACATTATTTTTAAATTTTATTTCTAATTTATTATGTTTTTTAGTAGAATTAAATAGCTTTACAAATAATTTTCAATGATTTTGTGATAATGTGACATGTCTCTTCTTTGTTTTAAAGGAATAGGACGGGAGCTATTGATTAAGGAGAGAAAACTCAAAAATGTTGTTTGAAAGTCTGTCCAAGATTATTTCTCATGGACAAACAGGCTCGAAATATTGCTTGGTTATTGGCCGACTGTGAGTAAACGGCTGGACAGATTTCTTTGCAGTAAATGTTTTTTGAAAGGTTGTCCAGTTGCCCATAAGAGGACCAAGGGATGCTTTGGATTAAAGCTATTTTTGCGGCCCACAAAGAAAGGTCTAAGATAAATACTAGTTAATGACCTTGTTATCAGGGATCATATTTTTTCCGTTTTGTCGGTCCTAGACCGATTGGGGTCATGAAAGACCGATTGAAAATCCCGAACAGTCGGTCTGATTCTGTTTGCTAAAATTCCCATGTCATGAAATCGATTACACAGTGTACATACTAACACAACCTAATGACATTCTTATCTAGAGTAGGTGTGATAAACCATTCACTGCAGTCTCTAACCCGGTCAGGACCGGTTTATTGCACGTAAGGCCAAAAATCAAAAACTTGTGAACAGCGGATTAAAGACGCATCCGAAAAGACGCATCTGAAAGGCTCAAAGCAAAGCAAGCGCTGTAACTGAACAAAACATGCCGATACATTTTCCACCAGCGTAATAATCCGGTTATATAATTATGAATGAAAGTCGCGGATCTGATCGACAGAACAGCCGAAAGTTATTTTTATGGGCGGAACTTCAAATACAATAGTACACAAGAAAAATAATATACATTGTATAAATCTTTAGTAAAACCGTGTTAGAATTGAAATAATTCGTGTACTTATTAGTTTGTTGTTGAATAACTCACGACCGGGAAATTAGATGCGTGGTTTCAAATGCTTCGCTCTCGTGATATAATCCCTACTCATCTAAACTATAGGCCCTGGGTTATTTGACAACAAACTATAACGTACACCAATTATTTCTTAATTATTTGGCTTGTTATTGTCAGTAGCCAACCTACGCACAGACATTTGTTTGGTTCAGTGCATGTTTTTAAGCTATTATCGAGTCGACAATGACTTAAAACATCGGTATAGACTTACACGGATTAATAATATTGACAACGATGAAAAAAAGTCTGATAAAGTAGCACACAAAACAACAATGAAATAGCAAATGATAAAACCAGTTGGGAAAACTCGTATGTTCCATTTAATAAAAATGCCAAAGGGAATTTTACTTGTACATTTATTATACCACCTTCATGAATGGCAAAATCAATGGTATATATTTTAACGTAATTTGTCATGATATCGGACATAAATTTTCGGAAACTATTTCCCCAGTTATATCCAGACCGATTGATGTTGCGGTAAAATATGATCCCTGCTTGTTATGATTCCAATATCTGAGGGTGGGGACTTTTTTTCATGGCTCCTTTTCAAATTTTCTCTCATTAAACATGATTTTATATATTTATTTGAATATATTGGGCTCCTGGGCCCATATACTATCCACAGGTATTGGGTGCATGTCCAAGTCACTTTAACGCTATCAATATGTCATTAAAACAACTTTTTTCATCAAAAAAAAAATCTGATATATTATATCGGAATAAAAAAAAAAAAAAAATTATGAAAAAAGTTGTTTTATGACATATTGATTGTGTTAAAGTGACTTGGCCACGCGCCCAATACCTGTGATACTATCCAGGGTACGTTACTTCCACCTGTGTGCTAGCAATAATTTTTATAAATTGGTATACGTGATTACTGAAGTGACATTCCAGATAACCTCATAATGGAAATTTGATGTGACAGAAAACTCGCTAAATTCACAGAGAACCTGAACCTCTTAGTCCAACTTGTTGACGCTCTCAAATATTAAGCTACTTTTTATATTGGTAATATTTGGAATTTAGCCCATATAAACAGTATCTCTAAATTCTTTGCGCGTCTTATAAATAAGACTACTGGACCTCTAATTTTTAATTTCGTGTGCCCAATTAAATACACTGCCGTGAATGGTCTTTGGAAATGAAATTCAGGTAAAAAACAAAAACGGACAGTGTGTATATGTATAGAGGATCATGGCAAGGAAAATATCCACTGTTAAACTTGCGAAACTTATAAAAAAGTTTGAGATAAGACACAGATTTGATAAATAAACGTGATTAATGTCTATTTGAATCAACGATCGCGAAATCATATGACAACCTGCTTAAACGACTCTACATCAAGACAACGAGACATGCATTCAAATATAAATCGCATAATCTATAACTTATCAAAATACATAATATCATATGTATGAAGTGTGCAATAATCAAGTAAATAACAAGTTTAACACATTAAAAATATATGTTTACATTTTTGAAATTCGCACGTTCGTGGTGACATTCCACTTATTATGACAGGCTACACACAACTATAGAGAAACTGTTGGAGGGTGACATATCCAATGTAATTCATCGCAAATCGAAGCACACACACGTGGAAAAGTGAACCAATTTATGTTAAAAACTGTTCTTTTCATTTACCTGTTCATAAAAGACTTATTTTGCAATACATTTTAACTCCGAGGAATAGCGCACTGCCTGTAGCGTTAGTCAATATAAATTGCCGCCTTAGACTCTTTTGATGATTTTTGCTTTGGCAGACTCTATGCAGACTCAGATTTATTCTGAACGCGAATTATTTCAGCTACCTATAGCGTATGCCACGGTATTCTCACGGCACTTAAAGGAATAATCATTCGCGTGTAAACACCAATGTTTATATATAGGATAAATGATAGATATACAATCATATTTGACTTCAATTCTTTTCATTTGTACTTTTGTACAACGAAAAACCTTAAATTTTAACTGTGGTCACAACCAAAATAAACACCACTGTCTGTCGTTATTACTTCGGGTAATTTTGCCGTAAAAATTATTAAAGGGGCCGTCCGACAGATTTTGGCATGTATTGAAGCATGCCATTTAATGCTTTATATTGATAAATTTAAACATTTGACCTAAAAATCTTCAGTAAAAAACAAGAATACAATTAAAAAAAGGAAAAACAGTAACCCTCAACAGGGCTCTAACCACTGACGCCTGGAGTCCTGGAGTAAAAAGTCTCCCGCCTAGACCACTCGACCATCCACGCTCATGCTTAGAGCGGATGTATTTTTTTTACCTATATAAGCAATCCTCGCAGTTTTCCAAAATATAACTACAACAACAGAACTTTCCAAATTATTCAATCGTTTCGCGTCGCACGACACTTTATAATTTTCGGGTTTTCAAATCGTCAAAAGATGCATATACTGGATATTTA
Organism: Dreissena polymorpha; assembly: GCF_020536995.1. Lineage (NCBI taxonomy): Eukaryota > Metazoa > Mollusca > Bivalvia > Myida > Dreissenidae > Dreissena > Dreissena polymorpha. The sequence goes on from NC_068355.1 coordinate 207,403,187, forward strand.
AGAGCATGGTAAATGGTCAGTATTACTATTTCCTCAAAACTATCATAACAAAAATGAAAATGAAAATTTGCGAATCTGAGACAACTTTTTTAAATTTTGTCAATTAACCAATCTGCTTTAAAATGAAATCAAACATGAAGTAAGAAAGATCCTACATACCATCCAAAGCCAGGAGACATTTAATAATGAAATACCACGAGAATAGCCGATAATATCGGGGTTAAGTAAACGATGTTGATGCCATAATGTGTCCGTGCAATAAAGGAAAAAGAAGTTGAAACAGAGATCTGTGAATCAACAGTATTTTATCTTAGTGAATGAATCTCTGGTTGACAATGTAAGATTTGCCATTCTCGCGGAAAGCATGAAATAGCTGTAATAATTGTCAAGTGTATGTACATTACCCATTTCCATTTTACTATTCTAAACGAAACTAGTGATGGTCGTGAAGGACCACCGCAGCCAAAAATGTACACATGAAATAACACAAACATGCGATCGAACACTGTGGTCCGCGGAATTTCGCGGTGAAACTACTCGACGTTATCTAGATTACAATGCATGGAAACTTAAATGTCAACTTTCTATAAAATGAACATGTTTATTAAGCAATTGCATGTTTAACATAAAGACATGAATCACAAGTTTGATCTGTTTTAAATATAAGAATACAAAGCAATCGTTATTTAAGTCCCTCCACACAAAAAAACAAAAAACCCCACAAAAACAACAAAAAAACAATAACACAAAACTACAAACACGAGAACACTTTTTTATATTGAAAATGTATAAAAAAAAAGCACCGTTCTTCAGTTTTAAAAACGCAATTTGACCTACATTTTATGTCAAATCCTGGAGATTTAAAGACGGTTGGGAAATTTTAAAACTAAAATCCATAAGAACGTTATATATTCAAATATTTTCAATGGACGATGAACATATTTCAACCACGATGTTTATGTACATTTAAGTTACGCTATCAAAAGCAGAATAATGATTTAATTTTACTTACATTAATTGCTTTAGAATGTTTCATTTGTCTGATAGGCAACCATAATAAGATAAGCAAGTGATTACATGTTTAATTATTTTGTCGTACATGGTTGACTCGTAGGAAGACTATTTGGCAGTTTGGAGAAATTTCAAACTGGTTAGGAATTGAAGCACATGTGTTTTCTTAACGTGTAGTCATCTTTTTGACAGGGTAGTGCATTTGCATGTTAGACCGACATAACACAAGTGTCCATGTAGTATTAATAGGGTGCATGTTAGACCGACATAACACAAGTGTCCATGTAGTTAATAGGGTGCATGTTAGACCGACATAACACAAGTGTCCATGTAGTATTAATAGGGTGCATGTTAGACCGACATAACACAAGTGTCCATGTAGTATTAATAGCGTGCAGGATCAACGGGGTTTTCAAGGGTTTACACACGGGCTGGAAAGAATGTTAACACACCGTTAAAAACTTTATTTTTGCAAATATGTCAAGTTATTGAAATAAGTTCGCAAAAATCTTTAGTGTATAAATGACAGTTTTCTTGCAGATTGTACCGATATTTTAGTATTGAAAAATAAAATCTTGAATACGTCTTAAATCGGTGGCAAAATTTTACGTCGCGTGCTGCATCTCTGTATACACGAATGCAGTATTGATCGACTCTTTGGCCAAGAACAAAGGCTAATTAAATAAAGTACTTCTGGTGTATTTTACATGGTCATAACCAGAATAAATAAATGTCTTTTATGCACTAGTTACATTTCTTAAAAAAATGTTTCAACAAAGTTATTTGAAATAAACACCACTTACCGTTAAAGTCTAACCGTCATCCCCAAATAGTCACGTGATTCTTCACCTTGATTAAATAAATTACAATGTACACGATGTTAACATAAACGGTTTAAGACAGTTAGCATTTTCTTTATTCATATTTTGTTTTAAAACAGAAAGATTTGTATATAAATGTACATGACCCTGTTAACGGATCTTAAAAAAATAAATAGCCCCGATCCACATCGTTAGCGTCGCGATACCAGGGCGACCAGCTGTTTTGTCGATGTCTAATACATCCCCGCGGTAACCCCGATTCCAGAAGGCCCTTTTAAGCATAGTCAGCACGAAAGTCGTTGTTACGAGCTATACCGTACGTATGAGAGTGGCTATATGATTTCGTGTGTGTGTTGGTCAGAGCTTGTCCCGACTGTAAATTCATCGTTCAATAATAAAAACTGAGAATAGATGTTCACCGTATCAGTACGGTTTGAGGCGCGTAAGACCAGTTTCACTTAATCGAAAGCCAATGTTACACCAAGAGGTCAAAGATAAATTTTCTGCACAAAACGTTTTTTTTCCGCATTGTAAGTTCGTCATTCACAATGCAAGTTGAGGACAACTTGCCATTAATGTCCAAATTTTCATCAAAAGCGGTCTTTCGCGTATAAGGTCCTATATAAAAGGTTGAGATCCCACTTAAGGATCAAATGTCCATGCAATTTTAACAGATGACAGGTTGTCCAGACTTTCACTTCAGTAATCGCCCATACGTAGGTATCGGCACATGCGTCTACGCAATCCTCGGGAAGACATGCGCAAAATTAAATATCATAGTTTCTGCTATAGTTGTTCTTACTTCAACTTCTACTATGTGTTTGCGGTCATTGTATGACCAAGTTCCATAACTCTTACCTGCATTTTAGGCTAAGTATACCCCCTTTTGTACAAAGAAAAGCATGTCTAACGTTTTCTTTCAGCTGCGCCAAACTTTCCGGTATATATCCACTGCAGATACTGAAACACAACTATATACTAATATCTATAGATCTATGGTCTTAAACAATGGTCACTGACCATGAACTATAACTGTGACCAGTATTTTAGCAGGCGTTTGCGCCTTTTGTTCTGATAAAAGTCAGAATACCTGTTGATACAAAATGAAATTCAGGTATGGTTGGTTTGTAGCAAGTATATAATATATCTGTAATAACTAGAAATATTCAATATACATTTAATAAACCTCTTCGTTATCATGATGGTAGATCAATGACCAAGGCTCATATCTCTAACATGTCATTTAGATTTTTTTATCCCTTTTCGTGGTAATAGCTCGTTTTTGTTAACGGTTGCGTGCACCTTCTCTTTATCTTTATTACTGCTGCATACGTTCAATTTTAAATCAATAAACGAGAATTTCTTAGTGTTCGCTGAGTTAGGGCTTTTTTCTAACTGCAATTTAGTATAATTATTATTGTTTGTAAAATTAAGTTAAGGTTTCTTTCGCTGATACATTAATTTGCATTGACCAAGCGTGATGAAACAGCCTAAAATAACATCCTGCATGAAGACAATGTATTTTGGACCAGTTGGTCAACGTCAATGTCACTGTTGTTTAAAATTGCACGTTATGTAATACTGGCTTGATGAATTAACGCAATTAAAACATGTTGTTTCTGTTCTCGTTGACTGCTTCACCGCCTTTTAAGGGACTTACTTCAGACCTATTGTGATATATACTTTATTATTTCATATACAAAGCGTTTACAGTTTTGCGTAAACAATCTTGGGTTTATCATATTACATTCTCTTAATCATATGTGTATGTAAACATTATTTAAGCTGACGAAAGCAAATGCGTATTAGGGAATGGGTCGACCTGAGTTTAATTAGCTTGAACGGTTTGCTTTTTATTAGTGGTATAATTTAGTTTAATCAATCAATCAATCCATTATTATAATGTCTCTTAGAAAAGGTATCTCCCAAACCATCTTGATAACGTTAGAAACAACACATATTTGAAGAGATAAATCAGCTTCAAGTTTGATGTCGGGTTTAAATTAATTTCAGATAATTCCACTGTACATAACTACTGGTTCTTACCGGCCTCGCATTTTTATTCGAGGCTCTGTCAACGTTTGTATTTAATAAACTAGAGTCGGTTAATATGTGATCTGTGCTCAACGGATCCAATTAACAGCGATTGTTCGTAAACAAGCTTATACTAAATAATAAGAATTCAAGCGGACAATGTAAATACGGATGTTTATATCTATATAAGTATATTGCTTTATAGACTTACGTTGTTTAGACACCGGTTTTCATAAGGTGGGAAGCCAGCATTTATAAATCCTTGCATAAGCGTTGAAACCGAGTTCTTAAACCCAAACTAGTTTTGTTATTTTACTACCAAAGTATATTTTTCCAAAATAGTTGTTTCTTTGTGAGTGCGTACTCAAGCGAGGAATGTGGGCTGTCAGTAAATTCATCTGCAAGTGTTTTTGTCTGTACAGAAGCATGACCATACAAAAGATCAAATACAAATACTAGAGTTTCTTACACCATTATGAAAAATCTTCGAAAAAACCTTCATTGAATTATCTAAAAAATATTAATACCGTCCTAAAAAATGAAGCTTATTAGTCTCTTCAAATACTAATAAATTGGTTAATATATATGATGACTGCTTGAATGTTTCGGCATTAGTCCGACATCTAAGTCTTCTTTGTCTTAAAATAAAAATCCTTAATGATGCATGACACATGCAAATTACTCGTGTTACAAGTATATATCTTATAAAATGTTTTAATCAATGATCAATCCATGTTAGTTAAAGTAATTGATATATGGTTTGTTTTGAGTTTTTTTTTTATTTGAGCCAAAACTCAGTTTAGCTAAGTATTTTGGAAATATGGGATTATTATTTTACTGAGTCAGCCTAAATCCTTATGTTTATAATTCAATTTAAGATGCATAAAAAATAAAATAATAAATTCATAAATAAATAAAGAATAAATAAAAATTGATAAACGGTGTAACTATTTTAGAATTGTATGAAAGGATTTGAAGTCGTTCTTTGCCCTTGAACTATGATTTATTTTAATTTGAATTAAGTCATTAAATTTGGACTGGACGTCATTTCGCTGAGTTTCTCTGTCACAACTGTTAATTTAATATTCTGAATGAATTATTGTTATCTTCATTATCTTCTTTAAGTATAATTAGTACTTTTCCATGACTTTTTCATTAATGGTGATGGCATGTTTAATCATCCTAATAGCATTTATAAAATGTGTTTATGCAGGCATCAAGAATGGACCCGGTGTCATTTTCTGAGGATTCAAGAAATCAAATTAAGCATCCGGTTTTATGAATTTGTTTTTATTAGCAAATGTATATGTAACCTATAATTGTAATTAAAATAGCACACATTTTAGATTATTGGAAAGATTATTAAAGATTGATGTTGTGATTGTATTCAAACGTTAGATAGGGTGTGAACATAATATTCAAGTGTAAGGGTAGCTATGTGTTTGAAGTAACAACAATACAAATTGCATTATATCTACCACAAGTACACCACATAAGGCATAATGCTCATGCAAAGGCTCTGGTCTGCACATGGAACAGTTTTTAATACACATTAAATGTGCCTTTACTACAACTTTGTATTTTTCTGACTTGTTTTACTTATGCAAAAAGTGTGTTAATGCATTTGATAATATACTTAAAACTGACTTAAAATGCACGAAAGCATATTTGTTTTATGGTAAAGTGTATTTGTCAAGAGGAAATTTACACTTTTTCAAACTAACATGCTGACAAAATGTGGAAACATACTAGTATTTCTAATGTATCTAATGTGAATTAAACGCCAACAATTATGATGACAATACTGCTACTTTTTTGGCGTGAATTACACATTTTATTCATATATAATATATGAGTGATACAGAAAAACAGCTTGTATTAACTTAAAATTATTTTTTTTATACCCTTTTAGATAACTCCTCTCTATAAATGTGACAATTAAATGATCCTTGCATCACCAATATGAGATATAATTTGTGCTGATCTGCTGTTTTCAGTACACTTTATTTGTATGAATCATGAATTTTGCTTAAAAAAACAAATCTCATTTGGATGCAGAAGTCGACTGAACTTATCCAATATCTGGGTAATATTATTTTCATTATTTATCTATTTCCAACAGTTTAACATGATTCGTTAGATCAGTTCATAACCAAATAAAATGAGCAAATATGTCCCACACACAATGGCAGTAAAAAAATCACTAGATTTTGTGACTTGAGTATTAGATGATGGTTGGTGAACTGATGTATTGGGTTTTTTCATTAAAAATGTTCACCGTAATGCTTTAATTAAATAATCAAATGCATTAGTGTCATATTACAATTTAAAGCTTTTAATTGACAAAAACATATATATATATATGAAAGGTCTTGCTGGCACATTGTATTTGGTGTCCATGAAGCAATAAGAAGGTCCCGGTTTGATCCCAACTTGCACTGATTAAGAGTTCTCACAATCTCATTTTAAGGATTTTTAACAAAATATAGGGCTGAATAAGCCTCGTTGATTTGGGGCCAAATAAGCATAGAGCCGAGTCGACCAAGGTTTTAGGTCAGACAGACAGACAGACAGACAGACAGACAGACAGACAGACAGACAGACATACAGACAGACAGACAGACAGACAGACAGACAGACAGACAGACAGACAGACAGACAGACAGACAGACAGACAGACAGACAGACAGACAGACAGACAGACAGACAGACAGACAGACAGACAGACAGACAGACAGACAGACAGACAGACAGACAGACAGACAGACAGACAGACAGACAGACAGACAGACAGACAGACAGACAGACAGACAGACAGACAGACAGACAGACCGACCGACCGACCGACCGACCGACCGACCGACCGACCGACCGACCGACCGACCGACCGACCGACAGACAGACAGACAGACAGACAGACAGACAGACAGACAGACAGACAGACAGACAGACAGACGAATAGCGAATAATAACACAATATTATATAACATAGTCAATTAACAAATAACACAATATATGGTGAGAACACGTAAGTTCTATCGAGGGGGTGATGCAATCTACAAACAGTATTATGTACGATCGTATTTCTAATAACTTAGTCGAGGCCGAATCAATCTAGGACCGAATGAGCCTTATATACTTTGAAGTGTTTAAATAAGCCTCAGACACTCAGTACAATCTATTAAAATAAATCAGATTAAATAAATAATTATTTGTTACTTTTTATGATGAACATGTCATTAAAATAAACATTATGCACAATTACTAATTTTACCTGTATACACGATTTTCCAATCTTGCTGGTTACTTAACTATGTCAACAGTAAAATATTTATGAAACACTAGTATTTAGCCTATCAATGTTTCACAAAAATGATGCTGATGATAATAAAGCATGATGATGAAATCTAAGATATTTGTAAATCACATTTTCAAGATTAATTCAACTTTCATTTCAAAGGCTTCAATCAAAGTTGAAAGTAACACTATCCCACTGTAGAATCGTACCACACATAATACAGTTTTCAACTGCATAATCAAAATTGTCTTCCACTGTTGTTTTCAAGCATCCTTAGCATTTAAACATTTTCTTTGACATTCTCCAATTAGAATTTCAATTTCCATGGACGCGTCCATATTGAAAGTAGTTCAAAATGGCGATCATTGTACCAGAGATTGATTTATGTGATAAATCGTCTGCTGATCCTGAGCGTCAGTTTGTCCGCGTCAAGTTTTCATTCAATGAGATTGTTTACAGAACAATAGTATTTTTTGTACATAATGGTTATTGGCGTCGCACTGAATTGCGGCGACTCGTATGTAATACGTTTTTGTTTCGCTTATGGGAGGAGAAGTTATTTTACGGATCAATGTATATATTTTTGTTGTCAGAATATCTTGTATAGTGGTGATTTTTTGTGTAAATTAGTGTAAATAAGTACTGTATTTGTGCCTATTAGTTTACTACAACATTTATTTTGTGTTTTAATGTGTGTACGACGCCAATAATGCAAAGCTAATTCTTTTAATAAATAACTGATCACAGGGACTGGGCAATAATAAAAGATCACAGGGACTGGGCAAATACGCGAACCGATGAAACTTTCTGGTTTTGTCAACTACAGTCACTTATTAATATCTTAGTTAGTGATTTTTTCAAGCGGTTCCGTAGTGTAGTGGTTACACGCTCGCTTCACATGTGAGAGGCCCAAGGTTCGAGCCCCAGTAGAATCAAATTATTTTATTTGTGTTCTATGTTAACTTTTTGTTTTGATGTAGACATTTTAGTTTAAATAAATATGCTGTTTTATTGTAACCATTTTTAGTTTTTATTATGCCCATGAAATATATGTGTGAGAGGGTGGGGGAGGTGGGTTCGTAAACACATTATAGAACCCTATCTTTCCACTGCGCAGGTGCCCGTAGACATTTTAGTTTAAATAAATATGCTGTTTTATTTTAACCATTTTTGTTTTTATTATGCGAAAAAGACTTGGACGTCATCTTAAACAAAGTTTGTTTGATACCTTTCCATTACTGATAAAGAAAAAAGTAAATGTTTTGATCATTTGAAGAAAAAGCTCGTACCACCCTTTAAACTTGACCAGATTATTTGGTAAATTTCCTGTTACACGCTACTATTATTATTAAGAGAACTGTAGTAAGATTGAAAAAGAAAATATTTTTATTTGTTTTCATTTTTAAATGTTCATTAACTTTGTATGTAACTTGCTGAATTTGAAACACGTGTATTTTCCTCATGTTAACTTTTTGTTTTGATGTAGACATTTTAGTTTAAATAAATATGCTGTTTTATTTTAACCATTTTTATTATGCCCATGAACTATATGTGGGAGTGGGGGTCGTAACCACATATTCAAACAACTTGACTTCACAATGCCCTTCGTCACCAAGTAGGACTACGCATACCAATGCGTCTGAATTTATATGAAGCAGCTTTCTGGCTGATTTGCAACACGTATATGGGGTCTTCCTAAACAACAAATGAGCCTGGCATTGCAAATCTTCATTACAGGTCCACTGGCTGTAGGCCAAAAGAGCTTATGTGATGGTGTGGTTTCTGCCTTTTGTATGTCTGCCCGTTAGACTTTTTGTTGTTTTTGCGATACAGTCCACAGTTTTCATCCGATTCTTTTCAAACTTGCACAATGACAATGAGTAATCGGACCATATAATCCAGAATTATCTCTTTTTGAATTTGATAAAATTGTAAAATGAATTTGATAAAATTGTAAAATTTTGCTCGTTTACGCGATAGATAAAGTCCACAATATTTAAAATGAACAACATCAGACCATTAAATACAGAGTCATATCTCCTTACATTTGAGAAAATTGTAAAATTCTGCTTGTTTACACAATAGGTCACATTTTTCAGCTTATTCTTTCCAAACTTGCAGTGTCTTTATATGAATGAGGACTCTAACCCTATTGAATTGAGCATTATCCGACCATTACGTCCATAGTTATCTTCCTTAGATTTGAGAAATTTTGAAATCTTTGTTCAAAGTCCAAAATTTTCATCCGATTCTTCCCAAACCTGCACATGTTTTTTTATCAATGAGGACCCAACCCAAACCCTATATGAGCAATATCGGACTATAAGTCCAGAATTGTGTCTCTTTGAATTTAAAAATAAAAGTGAAAAAGTGCTTGGTTAGGTGATTATGTCAACATTTTTCATCAGATTCTTTCCAAACTTACAGTGTCTTCATATCAATGAGCATGTTAACCTCATTTAAAATGAGAAACATCGGGACAATAAGTCCAGATTTTTTTCTATTAAATTTGAAAAAATAAAGAATTTCCACTTGTTTAAAAGATTTCACAACTTTAGTCTGAATCTTTCCAAACTTGTTAAGTGTTTTTATATCAGTATCACTCGAACCCTATTGAAAATGATGAATTTCGGAGCAATAAATCTATTATGATCTCTTACTGAATTTGAAAGTACAGTTTTCATGCATTTTTTTTCCAAACTTTTACAGTGTTTTCATATCAATGAGTACTCAACCCCTATCGTAAATGAGCAACGTAGAATAAGTTCAGAATCAACTCCCCTTGAAGTTGAGAAAAATATGAAATTACGCTTACAATATGAAGCAGATTGTTTTAAACCTACACCATAGGCGGCTCCAGGGGGGGGGGGGGCGGACGCGGCGTACGCCCCCCTAAAATCTCCAAAGTAAAGTAAATTCATTTGATGTTTTACACTTCACTAGATCTGAATCACCTACTAGTATTTAAACTTGTCAAAGCCTTCAAAATCACTAATATCGTGGAGCTTCCGGAGAGCTTCGCCCCCTGGACCCCCAAAATATAAACTATGCACTTTTTTGGCATTATAAGAAGGTACTTTGATGAAAGTATATTAGGCGTGACATGCTCGAGATGTGGTTGTCAAAGCCTTCAAAATCACTAAAATCGTGGAGCTTCCGGGGGGCTTCGCCTCCCTGGACCCCCAAAGCTATAAACTATGCACTTTTTGGCATTATAAGAAGGTACTTTGATGAAAGTATATAAGGCGTGGCATGCTCGAGAAGTGGTTGTCAAAGCCTTCAAAATCATTAAAGTCGTGAAGCTTCCGGGGTGCTTCGCCCCCTGGACTCCCTAAACGACAAACTATGCACTTTTTTGGCATTATAAGGAGGTACTTTGATGAAAGTATAAGGCGTGGCATGCTCGAGAAGTGGTTGTCAAAGCCTTCGAAATCACTAAAATCATGAAGCTTACGGTGGGCATCGCCCCCTTGACCCCCCTAGCAGAGCTTTGCCCTGCACCCACCGGGGGCTCTAGCGGCCCCCTTGATCCCCAGCAAATCTCAATATCCCCCCAACCAGAAATCCTGGATCCGCCCCTGTACACAGTTCTGTTCCATTAATGAAAACTGCACACGGATGCCAGTAAAAAAGGAAACCAATGTTAATAAAATGAACTATGAAATATTTGGGGGTAACAACACAAAATCATAGATAATGGTTATTTGGGGCTTATAACACAACATTATACATAATGGTTATTTGGGGGTTATAACACAAAATCATAGATAATGGTTATACCAGTATCTTTTTCTATTTTGTTTAAAATAATCGGCCAATATATGAATATTTACAGTAGAAAAAAAACGTTCCATGTAACTTCATTGAGTGCCTTTAACACTGAAATTCCCGACGCCCTTTGATGCTTTGCATCAATCCATATCTTGTAATATAAAATGATGCATATAAAAGATAATTTGAAGCAAATGTATCATTTGCAACACAATATATATATAAGCGAACATTTCTCGAGCACTTATGTAAACATATAACATGACTTTCTTCACAATTGTGAATTAAATAACGCAGAACATTGTAATAAATAGATAGGACCTAGAGAAATGACGAACAGTTGTGCAATAAGAAGATACACAGTATATTCTGTTTTATAATAAATACAATATTAATTATATCAAACGCATGAAAGAAGAACATATGAGTAATCGATTACTGCACGAACAAAAGCAAAATACACGAGATCATTTAGCTATAAGTGAGATGACACAATCCAATTTAACCTTCGTTGCATATATAGAAAAAGAAAATAAAAAATTATGTAGCAGTACAGAAGAAAATGAATCACATCTGTTGCCACACTTCAACTGAAGACGGGACATGAATAAAAAACATATTGTCAAGTAAATTGTTTGAATAACATAATAAACATGTGTTAAATTTGCATAAATATATGGAGGGAAATAACTAGTAATATCATAATGGTAATAATTATTCGTTAGTTCAGAACAAAAAAGCTTGCGATAATAGTTTTTTTTAATAACCCGCAGTCAGGAGCATAAAAAGTCATGTCCGCAGAATCGTATGTTAAATACTGTAGCTTTTCAATTGTCTATACGTAGAAATTAAAGCACGAGTGCGGACATGTATAACACGCAGCCATAACCTTGTCATGTAGTTATTCGGTAACTATGACAGACAAACATATTTCAATTCGAAATCGTTCTTGTTTTCTTAGCTCATAAGTGTTATATATTTATATTAAGTGCTACCTTTTTAGAAAACAAAATCCTCTACCTTTAGCAATGGCGTCATCTAATGATAGCAAGCTCAGTTAAATTTACGTTTTTGTGTGTGCAAATATAATCATAGATAAAAAAATGTATCATAATACACATATATATTTGTTTCAATCGGGTATGCTTTAACTCAATGTGTTTAACAATTTTGCATCACGTACACTTGACTGTATTTAGTATTTTCAAAACTTAAGGCTCCGTCCATATCTGAGGTAGAAAAACTTCACCGTTTTTAAAATGTATATAGAAAACACCCCCGTGTCGTGTAATAATGCAAGTATACAATAGATTCAAATATACAACATACAAAATATTTTGCATAAACATATTTTAGAAAATATTATGGAAAACCCGTGTGTTAGAACACACGTTTTTAGACGAGTTCGATCGGCGTATATTATGCGGAGAAGGGTAAATGGGTTGATGGGATTTTACAATGACCGCATATAGCGTCGTAAATTCAATTAAACATAATTTAAACGAGAATATATGTTCGATTTGACAAAGATTTAATAACTAACTTGTTTAATAGATAAGAAAAACATATTTATAGCGAATCTGTAGCGCAGCGAAATGATGAAAATACTCAATTGTGAAACGGACAAGCGGGCCATGCAGTTCTAGTCCTCCAGCAGATGGAGTTTCACTTCTTTGTATTGTATATAAATATCGAAATACAACTTTAAATTTGAATGCCTTAGATAGCACTTCACAACTTCATAAAAATGTTCAATTTACAGGGCATATATTGATAATTACATTGTAATTAAGAATTCGTAAAAATATATATCTCAAAATATGAGCAGCATCTTTACAAGATGAACACATATAAGTTTCAGATTTAAAGTCTGTAATTGCAACCATAGTGAACACGAAAATTTATGAAAAGTTAAGCCAGCAAATGTTATCATAGCGGCAATATATTTTTAAGCAATAATGGAATAACTTGGAAATTCTGAATTGGTGACACCTTGTTTGCTAAGTTACTATAAAGTATATGGTAATTTACATTGCGAGGGTATCCGATTTTCAGATGCTTGCATTAGAATTAAACATTACTTAAAGGGATCTTTTCACGGTTTGGTAAATTGACAAAATTGAAAAAAGTTGTTTCAGATTCGCAAATTTTCGTTTAAGTTAAGATATTTGTGAGGAAACAGTATTACTGAACATTTACCATAGTCCATTACAGCCTCTATATGTAACTTTTGACGATTTGAAAACCTAAAAATTATAAAGCGTTGCAACGCGAAACGATTGAATAGTTTGGAGAGTTCTGTTGTCGTCGTTTAAATTTACGAAACTACGAAGAATGCTTATATAACGTATAAAATACTTTTACTGTGTATACTCGGCGGAATAGCCGAGAGGGCTAATGCGTTTTTACTTCAGACTAACTCCAGGACTCCGGGGGTCACTGGTTCGAGCCCTGGTACCGGCTACTTTTTTTCCTTGTTTTAATTTTATTCTTGATTTTTTACTGGAGCTTTTAAGATCCAATGTTTACATTTATCAATATAAAGCATTTAATGACAAACTTCAAAATATGCCAAAATCTGTGAAAAGGCCCCTTTAAGATACTAAAATTGATTGATCATGTTTCGGAATTAAAGTGGAACTGTGTGCATATTATATGGCTCCATATTATTGTGTACCTCCAAGCAATTAACGGTACGTTTGGTCATTTGAACAGTATAATCTTTATTGTAAAGCGAACGGATATCCATGGCTGTAATATTATATTTATAACTAATGAACTTTGTAAACTAACGAACGGTAAACAAATAAAATTATATGCATGTACTTCACATGCAGCGTTGTAGTGAGTGGTAGAATAGCATTTATGTATACGTACTCTTGATCTCGGTTCTCATTATTGTTTGAGCAAATTAACGTTTAAATAACGGAGGTCAAACACACACATTCTTGGAAGTATTGGAACTGTCAAATTCCGTTAGAAATAAACATTTTTTTAAATCTGGAAATTTAAAATCAACAAAAAGATTTACAACAAAATACATTCTTACACTTTTAACACACACACATCCTATGTTGAAATTCCGCACACATATTTATATCACTGGTTAAAATCTTCACACTCTATTTGAGAAGAATCTGAAAAAAAGTACAGAATTGATCAAATATCACAACAATAAGGCTGAATTGTTTTATTTCATTTGAGGGTGTGCATTTGGTAAGTTTTATCGAAAATAATACATATATGACTTACAAATCATATGCAGCGTCAATAAGTTTTTTAACTATTTTAAATGGATCCGGGAAACAGCCATGTTTTGCTTCTTCATCGTCAAAACCTTAAACGATTTAATAATAATAATATAATAATAATAATAATCATTATAATAATAATAATAATAAAAAAAATAAATAATAATAATAATAATAATAATAATGATAATAATAATAATATCACGAATAACGCGTACACCATGGTCTATATGGATATGAGTTTATATTATGCAAAACTAACGCGTCCTTATTATACAATTGTGTTTTATCATACCTATATCATCCAATAAAACATCAGGCTTCTCTAAGTATGGTGATTTAATTTCAAAATACAATGTTTCTTTAAAATGGCATTTAAATAATGGAATCTCCCATCCATCATTTTACGGAGATGTTTTGAAGCGTGTCCGCAAATTAAAATATATTACACCAAATGTTCATATTAAACTTTTCAATTTAATTAACTTGTTTTTATCAAAAGGATACGATGCTTATGTACTTAAAAACACGTGTTTGATGGTTTTCGATTCACTATATCTTTCTTCCCTTAAAATCTGGAATCATTAGTGATATTATAGGCATTTTTCACTGTTGAATAAAATTGTGTCATTGTGTCGTATGAACAAATCTGCATGAGTACTACATTATAGGCATTTTTTTACTGTTGAATAAAATTGTGTCATTGTGTCGTATGAACAAATCTGCATATAAACTACATTTGGACTCAAATCGTACATAAAATCATTTCTGTCTTCAGTTGTCAAAACACCTATATACTGTTTGATTCCAATAATGTCGCTTTAATGGAATTACCATTTTTATTCATTTGCTTCTTAATATTAAATCACCTAAACTTGTTTTATTAGTAGCACAGCCCCATTAATATTTTCATTTAGTACTGCCCCTGGAATTTGTTCACGTCATTATGTCATTATGGATTTTTGTGACGTCATACGACCGACTTTCCCAGTTGTAATCTACATGCATAGGTCATTGGGTTAATAACGTTCCATTTTATTTATATTTTCTCTCTGATAGGCGTTTCTTGTTTGATTTAATAATTATTTTTTTTTAAGCAGTCACATAAACAACCAAGCTATGTAATATGGAATTTTTACACCCATTATTGCTGCTTCTTCCTGTATTTGCGCGATGATTATCTGAGATATTAACTCCATGATTCTATATTCTTAAATCTTTTCTATGAAGAAGGAATGTAGTTGACAATTGTTAATAGCTTTATTTGATCGTTCGTCAAAAAGTTGTAATTCTGTTACTCTTGTATCTTCAATGCAATTGAGTAATTAAATAGTAATTAAATTGAATGCGTTTTAATTCTCTTTTATTATTGTTTAATTTGAGTTACTATGCTATGACGTTAAATTTTATTTACACTTAAATGTATTATGTATATTGCTGGGCCAAGTGTGAGGTTGAGTGCTCTATAACCAGGTTTAAACCCCCAATGCTTTGCATTGACCGTTCCAAGGCGGTGACCCCAGCTTTATTCATATTTTGTGTTTATGTTGGTTTGTATTGTGCTGTATTGTGCTGTTTTGTACTGTTTGGGCAATCGGTCACTTGCCTTAAATAAAGGACCACCTATTTGTTTTTAATGAAAATTCAATACTGCTCCAGCAGCTGGAGTTTCACTTCTTTATATTGTCTAATTTGATCGCTTCATTTCTATTTTCATTCAATCTTCCGGACGTTGCTTAAACAAAAATTCGATTTATGTGTTCATTAACCGATTAAAAAAAAACAATGTACCATTCATGGATCATTTTGTAAATATTACTGGCATTATATTATTGGAATTATTATTTTTTCTCATATACATGACTCATTAAACCTTTACCTTGCATTTCCGATATGGCATGTTTTCCATCATTCACGTTAGCCTTTAACGAAACATACTTTTCTCCATATGCGGCACTCAAGATTTCTTCCAGCGGTTTGAATAGTTCATTCATATATCCGGATTTGAAGGTGTTTTCAAATTGTTCACGTTCATCCACAGATGGACATTGAACTCGAACAAGAATTGTTCCTTTTTGAGATAACTCAACCCTTGGAATTGTGCTCTAATTTTCAAACGTAAAACCTCTGTCTTTGAACTGCTGCCTTATTTGTGAAGCTGTGCATTAAAAAGACAAAACATATTTATGTACCAAATGTGTCACCAACCAATCTTTATTAGCACTTTATGTTATGTTTGAGTGTGTAAATTCAATATGAAGACGTGAAAAGAAAGAGTAACCGAATGTAGAAACAAGGGACACAATTGTCACAAAACCAGGTTTTCAATTTTAAAAAAAGTCTGATAAAGGGAGACAATACAAAATGTGCATTGCTACCCCCTTGTTTCAAATTCAATCTATTTTTACTCGTGGTGACCTTGATTTCAATTTGAAAAAAAGTCTGATAAAGGGTGAAACTCAAAATGTGCATTGTTACTGATTGTTCATAGTTACCCCCTTGTTTAAAAATCAATCTATTTTTAGTCGTGGCGACCTTGACCTTGGAGATATCGACGTAATTCTTTCGCGCGACACACCGTCCAATGATGGTGAACAAATGTGCCAACTGATTTTAAAATCTCACAATGAACGACATAGTTATGGCCCGGACATGCTCATTTATGGCCATTTTAGACCTTTGAACTCAAAGTGTGACCTTGACCTTGGGGATAACGCGACACACCGTCCAATGATGGTGAACAAATGTGCCAAATGATTTTAAAATCTCACGATGAACGACAATGCTTGTTCCACCCGCCCGCCAGCCCGCCCGCCAGCCCGCCCGCCAGCCGGCCCGCCAGCCCGCCAGCCCGCCAGCCCGCCGACAAACGCCAATCCAATAACCAGTTTTCTCCATCGGAAAACCTGGTTAAATCATTTGTCAAGAAACCAACCTATATCATTCATCACCGAGATGTAGTGGTCCTGGTAAAGCACCACTTCTTGTTTGTATGTTTCAAAATTCGTAATTCCTCGAATTAATTCTTCTACGGGTTTTAACTTCTTTGTAATCTCGCCACTAACACAATCTTCGAACAGTTCAAACAACAGTTAAACTGATCGTGGCTTTACGCAAATCTGTACACATCCTTGCTTTGCATAAAAATCTGGTGTCAACGAAGAAAACAATTTATTTAATCATTAAATATGTGTTTATTTTAATAAATTCTGAAGTACTATAATAACGTATTGCTTTAAGTTTTAAACAATAAATGTTCTCTCCGTTCTTTACAGTTGATAATCAGGATTTAGTGGTAAAAAATCAATCTCCACGCAGAGTTGTCGTTCCTTGCTCTCACATACAACTCTGCGAAAGGCTCAGCACGCCATTTTGTCTATAAGATAGCTAAAACCGAACAAACGCATTCAATGTATATTTGATTGAATATTCAAGATCGCATGCATTAAATTAAGAAATATGACTTTTAAATGTTCGATAAATCGTGCAAATGCTTGCGAGTTTTAATGCAACTCTTTGGAACTATTTTATTGACCATTTACGCAGATGGAATCATTCCACGCACTTTACATATGTAAATAATTGAACATAATGTTTATTGAGTGACGTTAGGAATTGCTTCGACGTGTGTATGTATGTTGGTTTCTTAACAACAAAAAACCATATCAATTTTATAATAATGAATTAAGACTGATATAAGATATCATGGTATGAGATGGTTTTCTTTAATGCAGTGAATGCAATGTAACCGTCATGCAAGAGATTGTTTAGTATACTGTAACCTCAATGATGAACGCTTGGTATGATCATGACATGAATGAGACGCTTTCATAACAATAGTCCGTTCTGAGCCCAACACAGAGGTGAATGTAATGTAACCGTCGTGCTAGAGATTGTTAAAAAATATGCCGTTTGATTATACAATATGTTAACAATTGTAAATTTTAAATAACGAGATCAATTTAGAAACGGAACCATTAAAAGTTTTTGACATAAAGTTATCTCAATTAGGTGTTATACAAACCTCCATAGTATAAAAATGTGTTTGTAACATGAGCTCTGATTTCATGACGTCTTTCCCGTAAAGCACTCGGCTCAGATGAGTCTTCTTGGTTGTTGATGATATTCACAAAATCTCTAGATATTCTAGCATTTCCTGTTGTATTATAAGTCTGCACAACGAGCTCTAGCACTGCATCTGAAATGTTTATGTTTCTTTTAAACATAAGTTTGACACTCAAACATTAAAAGAAGAAATACATTACATGCTGTCATAGTACATGGAACATTTAACTCGTATAATCTCTCTTACATTTGGTGAAATTAAACATTTAATACAATTTATTCCACGCGATTTATGAATGTACATGTGTATTTAAAATGTGTGTTTGTTTTATGTTACTATGTTAATTCTCAAATAGTTAAATCAATATGAAACTTTTGTCTCGTTTATTATTATACAACCATGTTATACCTGTAACTTGAACAGGGAACATATCAAATGAACGCAATGGTTCTGTCCTTTGTTCGGTGGATTGGGCTGGTTCATTACCTGATTTGTGAAGAATTCATCAATTTAAATAAATTTATATCTTATACACTTTTGTGGATAATCGATTGAAAATCTCAACCCACAAACTTAGCTTGTATCTATCAAGGTGTAGCTGATCGATATATAATAATACCGCTCAGTGACATAACACGACGCTTGAAGGCAAGACAGATATACACGGGTTTAAACTCGGAAACAAATTCTGAACAGTTTTGTTGACAGGATTGTAAAATAAGCAATATTTCACAATACATTAAGCTAATTAGGTGCGCACTTGGTGATAATATAACAGCTTCTCTACTAAATAACATAATAAAGTATCGATGTTTCTAGAAATTAAATGTCTCCATTGACTTTACTAAACAATCGAAATTTACTCATTAAGTCTGATTATAATTATACCATGCAGACGCGACATATTAAACTCTTTATAAATGTTTTACTTTTATTTCCTTGGCAGCTATTATGACTTTGTACGCACTGTTTGTAATGATTTTTTTTTCATTTATTTGAAAATATTTCCTTTTAATGCACTTGAATTTTAATCAGGTGTACATGCTATATGCATATTCTGATTTAGAGGAGCCATCAACCGGTATTGCGAAAACGCTAAAAATATAAAGGTAAATAATATTGTGAAATTTAAGAAATCTGATCTTTAAGATTCCATTTAAACAATCCTGTGACTATTAATTAGTAACTATTACTTATTATTAATTTCTGCCTAATATAATAATAATATAAGATGCATCTACATAATACAAACGTTATCACTCAAGATTTTGATCGATAGGGATATCTGAATAGTATGTTGATACAATATACGATTATCCGGATTCGAATTATGGAATCCGATCACATCCCTAGTTTGATCGCAACTTTGCACTTCTTAGTGATTATTTGTATAGAAGCAAACCAAATATTGCTCTAAAATCGCGTGTTTTAGTATAAGAATTGAAATGTTACTGTTAGATAACGAATTAAAACGTGTATGAACGAAATCTTATCAATGTTGATAGGAAAAAACAGTGCCTTTATGATATTTAAAGATTTTGATTAGCGGTTCGAATTGTTCTTATATGGACAGAGGAAAACTACATACATAGACACAAATAAATTACGATTAAAGAAATATATATTCATCCATAGTGAAACGTATTGACTAAGCCCATACATTACCTTCGTGAAGTACAGCGACTTGTGCAAGCCTCTGATGAAAGGTGCGCTGCTCTGTGTGTAATCGAAAACAAAGTTAAAAATTGTTTGTTTGAACTGATAAAGGAACGACCGCGCTTACAAATATTAGAAACTTAATACTTCATATCTGAATATCAATTGTCTATCTTAATAGTTTAATGTATGTATATATAAATATATATAACCTTAAAACAAACTAAATAATTCGCATCAATAAAATAGCACTTTACAACGTATTTACCATTCGTAATAGAAGTTATAGCTTTTATGCTTGACTTGTCTTTTTTATAGTGCTCATTGAATTCATCCTAAACAATTTCATCGTTACCGAAGGACGTCCGGCGTAATCTCTCAATATCCCTTTGTACCTCCAATTGTAACGAGTTGTTATTTATTAAACGACAGACAAGACAAGACAAGACAAACATTTTATTCGAGATCGGTACAGAGTACATAATCTAGAAAATAATGTGATTAAATACAATAAATCAGTGGTCAGTTTGTTTAGGTAATGTTTTAGGTAATGTTTTTAACAAAAAAGCAAATATTGATTCAAAAACAGTGTACAGACTACGTAACATACACATGGAGAGTGATGTACATGTCTAGTGCATATTTGATATAGTTTGCAACATTTTTAAGAACAGATGCGTTAACAAATCCCATTAACGAATTGAATTTATATACTGAAGGTCTAACGTAAAATTTTCTATCAAGGAATCTTCTCCTTACAGTAACGTAACATGGACAAATACATATAAAATGGTACACGTCTTCTAGATCGCGTCTACCACAATACAAACTATATCTTTCGTTTCTTGGTATATTACTAGAGCCATAACGGCCCGTATGAATTCTGAAAGAGTGTGCACAAATCCTAAAGCGTGTAACAAATGTCATCAGGTTAACAGGCAATATATCAAGCTATTTTTCATAGGCAAAGTTAGTTTTGTAATGAGCGTAATCTGTTAAAACTGGACTACGCAGTAATAACCCTTGCCATTCTCGAATAAAATTACTTATAACCCGCTCCTTAAATATGAAAGGAAGAGAACTACATACATTTTCTGGGTTTAAAAATACGCCAGAAAACCCAAAATCATCTAGAAGATTCTTAACACAGGACACCCAGTTAGAGTGACCTAGTTTACAATCTTCTAAAGCTCTATGATACAAAGATAAAATAATTATATTATCGTTCTGCAAAATCTTACACCAATACGATATTATCCTCGTATACCTGGATATATATAAAGGGTATCGACCCAAGTCGCCGTATTCTCCTACAGATGCAGTTGATTTCCTTACATTTAGTATTGCTTTACAAAATTTTAAATGCACACGTTCAATATCTTTTGACTTGGTAAAACCCCAAACTTCGGACGCATAATTAAGTGTAGAACCTACAAAAGCATCGAACAATTCACATGACTTTGGACTGAAAGGATATTTTTTTAGATTATGTAACAAAATATTTAAAGCTTTTAAAGATTTACCAATTAAGAACTCATTATTTGTAGCAAAATTCCCAGTATATTTAAAAACACAGACGAGATAATTAAATTGATCAACAATTTCTATTTGTTCGTTTTTATACGACCATCGCTCGTCCTCACGTAGTGCACCACGTTTTCTGAATACCATAATTTTAGTTTTTGAACTATTGACTTCTAAACTTATCCACTTATCGCAATAAATTGCTAAATTATTTAAGTGTGCTTGTAATTCTTGGGGCGTTTTGCCTAAAATCACCATATCATCTGAAAAAAGTAAAACCAGCAAAACAATATCATTCAACTCAATACCAGCATTTGCATTATTTTGTAAAAACATTTCTAAGTCCTCTCAAAATAGAGACACTAGCAAAGGGGAGACAGCCTCGCCTTGTCTTAAGCCGACAAAATATTCGAAGTATTCAGAAAGACTATTACAATGCTTAACACGTGATTTGACATGTGAATACATATTTTTAATAATAAGCAAAACTTTACCACGTATATCAGCATTGTGTAATTTATACCAAAGTGCATTTCGATATATACTGTCAAAGCATTTTTTAAGATCAATAAATGTTACATATAGCCGTTTGTTGTTATTCAAATAATGTTGGACAACAGACAATAAGGAAAATATGGCATCCGTAGTGGACAAACCTTTACGAAAACCAAACTGTGCATCGGAAATGAGGTTATATTTTTCACAAAATGACGTAATTCTAACATTCAATATAGTTGTAAATAACTTTGAAAAACAACTTAATAAAGTGATACCTCTGTAATTTGCAACAGAACAACGATCGCCTTTTTTGAACAGTGGAATAATAATTCCATCAGCCCAACTTTCCTGAAAAACACCCGACACTAATATCGCATTAAATATTTTACAAATATATGGCGAGAGAATATCACTACATTCAATAAAATACTCATTTAGTAAACAGTCTATACCATATGCCTTATTTCGTTTTAATCTTTTGATTTCTTTCTTAACTTCATCAATCGATATAGGAAAATCTAGTTCGTCATTATAATCGGCATCTGCATTAAAATCGTGATTCGTACAAAAAGTGTCTACAGTTTCGTTGGGCAACTGAAAAATATCTTGTTCTAAGTTTAAAAAGAATCTATAAAAATCGTCCAAACATATAGCAGCATCGACATGATCCTTTTTCTTTCTGGTAAAATATTTCAAAAAATCCCTAGGTTTGCTCTTTTTTAAATTTTCGATATCCTTTAATTTTTTTGACTCAAATTTTTTCTCTTTTTGCGATATTAATTTCTTATAACGACTTTTACAATCACAAAAATATTCTCGAGAAGCAGGCGTCATACGCTGATTAAAAATACGTAAAGATTCGTCATATTTAAGTCTGGCTTGTAAACAATCGCTATCGAATCATTCTGCATGCTTGGCAACTGACGACGGTGCAAAATAACTTGTTACGATTTGTAAAATATTTTTCAAAAATTGGTTCAGCAACGTCGTTCAAGAGACACGAAAACTTATTTACAACGTCATTTATACAAGTTGAGTCAATACTTGATGTTAAATTGTCTAATTGTTCAGTAATCGACAATAAGCCATTTTTAAAATCATCCTTTAAATCCGCATTCTATCTATATTTGGTTTCAACATATTCATGTTTTGACAATAGGTTATTATTACACTTGACAGCAAAATACAATGCTGCGTGATCGCTCCACTGGTTAAAATTTAACACCGCAAAATCAGTGATCAGAGTGACATTCAGTTGCTAGTACATAATCAATAGTGGAAGTACCGTTACGTGACGCAAATGTGAATGAACCACCGTTACAATCATCAAATAACCTCCCATTAACAAATCGCATATCCAAAGATTTACATAGATCAACCAGTTTGCAACCAAACGTATTACATGTTTTGTCCATTGAGGCCCTGCTAAGAAAATTATCAGGAAAGTAATTTTCACAATCAAGAAAATCAACTCATTGGTCATACACTATAAAATCGTGTTTTTGGCCAACTCTGGCATTTAAATAACCTGTAATAAAAACCGAACCCTCAATATTATAATTGTTTATATCATTTTCTAAATTATCGAAAAAATCAACGTCAATAATGTTGTATGCTGGTGACCCCTCAGGCCAAATATAAACACCGCACAAATAAATATCTTTTTCTAAGTGAAAGAAATGTTTACAGAGTTTTAACCAGATAATGGAATCGTATTCATGACTTATTATTTCTACACCAATTTTAATTCGTTCATGTATATATTAAGCTACACTACCGCTATTTCTTTTTGCATTTCTATGTTGGAACTTACGAAAATAATTGTAACTATCAAAGGAAGACATATTGATGTCGGTGGTTTCTGAAGCCCATGTCTCAAACAAGAAAATAATATCGTGGCTTGATATAAGTTCTGAAAAATCAGGATCGTCCATTTTCTGGCCGGTAAGCCCATTTACATTCCAGCTAAGGATCCGCACATCAGCTCCCTGGAAGCCCTAGTCTCTTATTGGACGACCGTCGATGTATAGCGTGTCATAGGATATCCAGGCCTTCTTCCCTTGCTCTTTAGCCGCTTTCATCTGGGGTACAAGCTTTCTCCTTTTGTCTGCTATCTCATTCACATAGAAACGAGGCCCCTTCAACGTTTTCGCCTGCTTACGAACGTACTCTCTGTCCTTAAACTCATGAAACTTCGCCACAATGCTTCTTGGGTTTCCGTTCCGGCTGGTACCCATTCTGTGAACTCTTTCGAGCACTATTTGATTTACATAATCCTTCGCAATCTGCATCTTTTGCAACAAGAAAGGTTTTTAGTTTTGATTCTGTTTCGATGTTTGTTTCTGATTCTTCAATATTTGCAAACACTAAATTACTTCTCATGGACTGTGATTGGAGATATACTGCTTCGTCCTTTAATGATTTCTTATCAGCTTCTAGGGAGGATACCTTGTCATACATCTTATCTTGTGAAAACTCAAAACTATCTACCTTTTCCTCTACTGATTTTAGTCTTTCATCTGTTAAAGTAATGCGATCTTCAACAATAGTCCACAGCTTCTTAAGGTCCTTTTCAAATGTGTTTAATTTAGCTTTAAGTTCGTCTAGAGTCTCTAGTGTTTGATCTATTTTATCCAGCCTACCTTCGATCTTTTGCAGACACAACAACAAATCTCTGCTTGATGGATCCTTCGTGGCAGAGCGACTGCCAGATGATTGCCCCGAGCCCGAGCCTTTCTCCATCTCAGCAACCGAGTCAAGTCCAAAAACACAATCGTCCTCACTTAGATTTGGAAACAACACAGAGTTCACTTGACTCAACACATCGCTTACACACGACACAAATATTTTTTTTTTAATTTCGAGAGCGTCAAAAAACACAACCTAACCCGCCATTGACCACATGACTCGCCAGTTGTTAAAAGTTGTAGTACTTTTTCCATATGCTCGTCAAAGAATATATCACCAACGCCCGTTACAATGGATGTGTTTGATTCACGTCTGCTTTGATTCAGGGCATGTATCGCATGGTTGATATCACGATGCACCACAAAACACCCAGGAACATCAGTAATCAGATGCTCAATCAAAAATAAGGGTAACGCGTCGATAGTTACCTCGCTGTTTCTCGGAAACAGAATTTGAAAATGCCGGGGTCCAAACTGAGTTCGAAGGATTTGTTCACCATTCGCGTGAATATAATCGGCCAAATTCCACTGTTCATTATTCTGTGTAACTATAAACTGCAGCAAATTTCGAAGAACTCTTTGAACAATTCTTATATGAAGATATGCCAATTTTGTAGCTTTTGTGTTATCCGCCTGTGCCATTGCGTATGTTCTGAGTATATTCTGTCTGAAAAGGAATCGTACTTATTTATTAAGTGTAAACTCTATCAATTTGATAACTTGTTTAATATTGAAAAATATTACACTTGAATTTATAAATAACATTTAATAAAAAAATTGTCATTTTACAAATATTCTATGATATTTTTCGATACTAATGGCAATGTTAATATTTACCGGTGATTTGACATTATTTTCTTGTAGTAATATATCATGCAGCGCTTTTGTTTAAATAAATATGTACCTACAACAAATATAATCATATAATGTATGGCGAAAGTAAATATAATCATGTTAAGTCTTTTGAAAAATACATACGCTGTATTGAAGTCCAAATCCTTCTTTAATCATATAAAACAAACTACGCAAACGTTTGAAATACGTTGAAGTATGATACTAGTAGTTTCAATTAGATATTGGCATTTTACCACTCAATCAATTGTTTTAAAGGTTTGGCAAATAACAATATGGGATTGGGATGAGCAAGGTTATTACTCAATGTCACCTTATATTGGGTGGCTGCCAGTGTCTATTGTACGGAATACCATTAAAATCTATGCGATAGTACAATGGCGACATTTCGATAGTACGGTATTCCGTAATTCCGTAATTCGTTCATTACAGGGCGAATGTGTCACTTGATTAACGTTTTGGTGGTTTATGTATACTAGAGAGGATTTTTGGTTGATGTCAGTGTTATATCGATTTATTAGTCAATAAGTGGTCGCATACAATCTACTTTTACGAGTAGAAAAGCCAAAGTGATGAAAATATTGTTTTATTTGACGGACCATAAGATGAAAATACGATTTTTAGTGACTTCAAAACAATATATTTAAGTTCATCCCTTTTATAAATAATTGACGTCTTATTTCACTATAAACGTCTCTCTCTCTCTTACGACTATTTCAAAAGTTTGTGTGTCAGTGTATCTGATCCATATGTTTAAAGTTTGTATGATATTTTAACGTTTTCTGATGTTTTTTTTGTCTATTTGTTTTTTTTTCCTGAGATGCAACTTGTATAAATATTAAAAATATTATTATTATTATAAATATTAAATTTAGGTTAAACATTAGTAACGTATTTTATAATTTTATGTTTTGTTCATAATTGTAAAATTAATTTGTGTGAATCATGTTTGTATTAAGTGTTATTCAAGGTTAGAGGTGTTAGTCATACCTGTCCTTTCCATCTTCAACTAAGTTCATGCCTTCTATTAAATTGTTGTAATGGTTGTAATTACAAAATATTTTCTTTCTGAGAAGGAAAGTGGAGAAATTTTGAAGAAGGGAGGAAATGTGCGTGATGTGTTACTATATGTATCTATGCCTTATGTGCATGTGTTTATTTTCTTGTCTTGTATGTGTCCATTTCTATTTCTTGTGAGATTAAGTACCTTTTTCTGTGTGCGTCCTACCATGTACTGCGATGCAAGTCCTGTTTGTTTCCAGCCATGTACTCTGATGTAAAGTCAGTATAAGAATTTCCCTTGCACTAATACTGTCAAAAGACAGACAGCAATTTGTTTTACTCTACTTGCTTGCATTCTTCTTCTACTAACTTCTCCTGCCTGCCTGCATGCCTGTCTGTCTGTCTGTCTGTCTGTCTGTCTGTTTGTTTGTCTGTCTGTCTGTCTGTCTGTATGTCTGTCTGCCTCTCTCTCTCTCTCTCTCTCTCTCTCTCTCTCTCTCTCTCTCTCTCTCTCTCTCTCTCTCTCTCTCTCTCTCTCTCTCGCGCGCGCGCGCGCGCGCTTCTCTGTATCAGGAACGGAATAATTGGCCATGATATGCTATTAACGACACATTCAACTGATGCATCGGGATTTCTATAAACTGAGATAGTAGAAATCGTTACTAAAAAGTTAGACGAAGCTAACGGCCATCTTTTCTCATATTATAGTGACGCCTTCTAGCTTTCATCAGACAATATGCAAATATTTTACTTGTATTTTATCATGCAGATAGCTTTTATTTCTTACATGATCTATGAACATATAATTTTTATAAGTTACCTATGCAAATAAAATGTATGTATGTTATATAAGAAGTTGCAAATGATCAAACCTTAGACAGATGAGGCCAAAGGCCAAACATTATCTTTACTTTCAACCAAATACGTTTGTTAGTGAATTTATGATTAAAAGATTTCAATAAATGAAAGCTAGTTTTGTTCATGGATTTTAACCATTAAAAATAAACAGGTAATATAATGTCAACTTGGATGAGTAATATAATTCTTGGAACTCTCTTCACCATAAGTTTCCGTGTGTATTTTGTTGCACATGTATTTTACTCAGGATATGTAATAGGCTTTCCTGTTTTGACGTGCCTTTGAGTTTTATTTTAATATTGTGTTACCTTTATTTTTATTCATTTGCGATGGGACCGTATAATAACTATGTGTCATACATGTGTCGATTGGAATTTCCTCGGATTCTAGAGATAGTGAATGCACGTTTCATGGATATATATCGAAGCGTGAGAAAGCTGTAAAATGGTACTTAATACTGCACACAAAAATGAAATACTAAAGCTAACTCGATTGGTATTATTGGTATTTGATTTTTTAATGCTTCGTAAGTTCTTGTTACAATAGTGAGCACACACAATAATACACGATGTATCGTCGCCTCTCACATGATAAAGTTCCAAGACGCAAAGCAATGATTATTTCTCCTCAAACACATTGTAATAATGAACATCACTTTTTCAATATGGCGTCTGCTCTTCTGCCAGTCATGCTCGAGAGCAACTGTCCTTAAGATTTGAACACATCTTTTTCGTACTTAAAAGCACAAAACCAGTATCTCAAACCATGTAATTGTATTGCATATGCAGTATTAATTACGTACGTATAAAAGTCAGTATTAATTACACAAAGCTGTCCTGATTATTTGTTCAAATTTTCCTTCAAGTTTTATTTTATTATTTGTACTTCTAAACTGAAAAAAATGTTATTGCTACCGCAACAAGATATTTTGGCAACATCACGAAATAAAAGCCTTACTATTTTTTATTTATTATGAAACTCCGCTTAAAAGGCAGAGAGATTTGTTGTCGGGGTTTTCTATTATATGTGTTGAACAATAAAACCCACATCACTATATGCCTCTATTTGTCTGTTCTTAAAGGGCCGCTATGTTGTAGATAAGTGAGATAATACCTTCAAAATGTAAACAAATTAACATTAGTTAGTTTTAGTTTCAAAATAAATGTCAACTGTTTAACCTCTAAAAGAAAGGCCATGATTTAGTAAATCACAACTGGCGAATAAATACAGATTTTCAACGCCATTCGACTGATACTATTTCAATAAGGTATGGCATTGCTCTAAGGCTCCTCAATGTTTGTGGGTTTAGTTTGTTTGTTTTCTTATAACACGCAAACACGTACGAACTATAAGGCCAATTTAACCGCCGTAGTTTATAATTCAGTGATTTCAAGTGCAGCAGAATCCTGCATTTTGATGTAAGCAAGTTGCAATTTGCTCGTTTTTTTACTCCTGAAAAAAATAGCCTTGTATCATTTTGACACATTTGTTTTCCACAATCCATCTTGAAAATGAACCAAAAATTATCATTTATGGAAAATTGGAAATAATAAAGCTTTTGTGAAAATGTTTTATTCGTCGTTATGATAAATAAGCTATTACAAAACCTTAAGCATGCATTTAGAAACATTTCAAGTTAATTCAGTATTTTAACCATTATCATTTTATTTTATAATAATATAACTTAATCTGTATACTGTGTCTGTATGTTGCGATTAAAGCGACCTAGCGGGCGCGGAAAAGTATTTTGTTTTAAGGGCGCTGTTCAAACATGAGCAAGATTTGCACTGAAATCGTTCTATGTGCTTGCTTTGCAAAGTGCACTTTCCAGGAAATAACCCTCAATTTTACGATATTTAATTGTAATCTAACAGCGTCTTTGGATAGTACAGCAATACCTATCCGAATGAATGTTTTAATCATAATGGCTAGTCGCATTAGTAAACCCAACATTTCTGCTTCAGTGTGCAAGTGATTAATCAATTAACATAAGCCTATCTTCGTAAGAATTGAGGTTACCGCATTATTGTAGTTATACAGATTATGTTATCTTAATCGACTTAATTTGTTAAACTATTTTATAACGGAAGCCGATTGCGTTGCTTGAAAATAAAATTAACCAGATCAATAAAACTTTTAATTTCTTTCTTTGATTTGAACCTAAGCCTGATACCGATGGACTCTTTGGCATTGCCACACACGCATTTGCTTTATAGCAAGTTGCTTTACATGTAAAAAAATACCATAAAAGTTCGTTGACAGTTTGTTATCCATTTAAATAGAATTTTGATTACATATTTGAAAGGAAACAACTGATCCGTATTTATTTTTTCGAATTTGTGTTGTTTGACCACGTGCTCACAAGTTCAGAAACTGACTATATATACCGGTACATACGACACATTCTCGACATGGAGCCCTGTCTAGAATGTGTTAGAGTGCAGTTTCTATAGCGAAACAAAAGGATAAATTTCACAGGAAACTCGTCGATGAGTATTGACTTCCAACAGCAGTATACGACTCTAAACAATGTCGTCACTTTTCTTTATATGCCACTGGTAACTTCGTCAATATTTGGAAACGGGCTAATTCTCGCGGTGGTTCCAAGGAACCAAATCACTACAACGAGTGTGTTATTCGGAATACTGGCAGCCATAGATTTGTTTGTGACTATTCTTGCGCCACTATTCAGAGTCGTGTCTTGGTTAGTTTTCAACAGAGTTGGGCGTTTCTCAACGTCTGCTTTTTCTTTCGTTTTTGATGAGTATATTTTTCAGACTTCAGTAAGTGGGTCGACGTGGATGTGTTGATGTGTTGTCATAACAACAGAGCGACTTTTGAGTATAACGATTCTGTTGAAAGTAAAACAGGTGCTCACGGTGCGTAGGGTGGTACTTGCGGAAATCATCACTTTTTTCTTTGTTGCAGTGATTCAATTTCTGCGACATTGTGTCGCAGTCAAAGCTGAAAAGTTTCAAGGCGAGTGGTACTTATTCAAGAAAAGCGATGTGTGGGCGCACATTTTTTTGATTTCGGACTGGATATTCTTTTTAGGAATTCCATTTTGTATCCTTATATCGGCTAGTTTGGTTATATGGATCAAACTGCAGACATCATTTGGTTCGAAATACTCGTAAACAAGTAGATTACGCTCGGTGGCTATAAATCTACTTATGGCTTACGTTACATTTCTTCTAACAAATGTTACTTTTAAATTAATCAATTTCTTATTTGTGAAAAATACATGGTCTTTAAACGCGATTCAAATCCACACTATTAGATACGCTTCTGGTTATTTAATGTATCTGAGCCACGCCATACACTTTTACGTGTACGTTCTCAGTAGACAGAAGTTTGGAGATGACTTGAAATCACTGTTCTTGAGCATGAAACTATGCCGGCCAAAACGAAATATCTTTCAACAGCGTCGGTGACATATACAATGCATATTGTGTTAGTACTTGTTGTCTCTGGTTGTCAGCGTATGTGCCATGTGGATTTTGTACTTTCGTCTTTCGTATTACTTTCGTGTGCATATGTGTGTCATGTTCTAAAATAGTTGGTCACAAAAGCTATGACATATTTTTATCAACGTGTGTAAATTTTCCATAAAAAGTAACATTATAATTATATTACACAAATATATGTTTCAACTGTTTGTTTGTGAAAACTTTTACTTTTCACACACAAAAATGACACGTTCATGACGAAATCGATGTTCAAAGTATGATGAACACGAGTCATAATTAAGATTGTTTCGGTACATGTTGAGATAGTTAACATATTTCTGGTTCCAGTATAATTCAGTAGCATGTATATTTTAGAGATTATGTGATGTTAAAAATTAAGTTTTAAAAGTCAGATAGTAAAATGACCCACCTCTGCCCCTGTTCACTACGATTATGTGTCGTCATTTTTAAAAGTGGTTGTTAAAATTATTTAATGAACTTGAACTTGCATTTGAAACTGGTATATGTATGAACAATTTTGTATGTAAAAAAGCAGAGGAAATACAGAGAGTTTCTTATATGCGTGAACTGATTGTCACGTAATCGTTCATAGTTCATAGACGACACATAGTTACTAACAATGTTCATTACTCTTAAATTACCGGTATGTAACCTATCATTCGATATCTCGTCATGCGCGAATTGCCAAGATGACGAGTTTTGCATTAACTCCCATTTTCTCGTGCCGCGCATGGGACAAGTCGGTCCCTCTCTATTTATGTTAATTTCTCTGCATAATACAGGATAAAATATTCAACAACACCATGTATCAGTTTCTAGTCCAATTTAATGTCTAACATACTTAATATTTTCGGTTATACAAATACAGTCTGATAGCTACATGATCGTATCTTTCTCGATCCGTACACCTCCAAGTCTAAACGCTAACTCTCTTGTTTCCCTCTAACATCTGCCCCGTGAAACTCAGTTATGAATCCCATTGGTCAGTGTTCTATGCGATCAGCGTTTTGATACAAATAATAAATAATGCAAATACAGCCTAAGGCTTGTTCGTTCCCCTTTTGTTGTTAAACATACACCAGATCTAAATATTTAATCGTTTGACCGTCATGCATACTCGCCACTGATATACTTGTCAATATTTCGTATATAAAGAAAACCGAAATATTTCACCCAATTTCTCATCATTATTTGACATGATAAAGAAATCCTAAATATCTTTAAGCTTAGAATCAAAGCGCTGATATCTCAAGAAAATCGGAATTGAGTAACACTGAACGATAGTATATATGTAGTGCTGGTAAATGTTTTGCGAGTCAAAAATAAAATGTAAAATATCATTCGATAGTGAAGCTTATTTGACGATAGTGAACCTTATGATGATTTACATTATTTAAATTGTACCGATTGTCGCTAGCATAGTCGTCGACTTAATTCGTTGTTGTCAATAATAATGGTATTGCAACCATTGTCGCTAGCATAGTCGTCGACGTAATTCGTTGTTGTCACTAATATTGGTACTGTAACCATTATCGCTACTATAGTTGTCGACGTAATTCGTTGTTAGCACTAAAATTGGTATTGTTATAATTGTCGCTAGCATAGTCGTCGACCTAATTCGTTGTTGTCACTAATATTGAATTGTAACCATTGTCAATAGCAAAGTCGTCGACGTAATTAGTTGTTGTCACGAATATTGGGGTTGTTGAATTTGACTTTATTAATCTATAATCTTATCTGAACTACTAGCGTATTGTACGCTTTTAATCTGTATTACATTGCGTTATAGTTACACTCCTTTTGGGTGGTAAAATAAAATGCCAACTTATAGACGCACCGTAAAAAACCTAATGTTTTTTTAAAGATTCAGCCATTTTGATCTTATTTACAACTGACTTTATGTACAATTTTGAAATATTCGTTATGAAAATGAAGTGGTGGGTAGTGTTATATCTAGAAATACGCTTTGTTGAACATAAATATTATGTGTGAGCTTTGTTTTAAAAAGTTAATATATAATACGTCATGATATTGTTTGATCTTCATTTTTCCACGACCCACGACCTAATTTCTTTAGACAAAGATAAAAAAGCAGTTTCGGGAATTCAAAAAAGACAGTAAAATGCATGTCATTAAAAGCGCGCTCCATCAGATTTCAGACAAATTGCCTCAAATGCATCGCAGTAAAACGACATTAATTTTACAACGTTATATTTTCGCTCTTACATATTTGTTTTGTTTTTGTTCTGTTGGACATTTTTCAGCATTTATTATCAGAATATATTTTCTATGTAAAACAAAAACCTATTGCCTATAAACCTTTATATGACTTAATTATTGACCTAATATGTATCAATGAAGCTTACGCCATTGTGAATTGTTTTCGGAAACGCATGTGTATGTTTTTTGAGGAAAAAGGGCAGAGTAAATGAAAAATTTCTGACATAAGACAGAAGAATTTTGTTAAATTATGGTAGAATCGAAGTCAATCCCGGCTACGTGTTGGTTATTGCGATCACAATCAACGGTTTGTCATTCCGATTCTTGCTATCACACAACTGAGCCTATCGCCCTCGTGATTCAATTTAATTAGCATCTAAACTCCAAACCATCGCTACTAGTTACATAACCAACACATAGCCGTAAATTACTTACTTCAATCATATTGTAGTTTCGGAATGAAATGCATATACACATTCCTTATATTAATAAAAATACAAATTTTACATCGAATTCATTCATTTGAGAAAGGGTAGGACCTAAAATTCTTTATAAAAAGTGGTCTTTCTCTGTGTGATTATTTACATGTGTCTGGCGATGACAAGCTTGTGAACAGGTCAACATAAACGAGACAAGTAATTTGCATGAGTAACAACTGAAAGAAGAAAACAAGACATGTGTTTGTAACACACAATGCTCCCTACTGTGCTTTGAATTCGCACATCAGCTATTTGACAGAAAGTTATGTCCATAACTTCGCAAACATTCAATGGGCGGACCGGAAAACGGAAAATATCGAAGTCGAAGGTCATAAACT
Source organism: Dreissena polymorpha (assembly GCF_020536995.1). Taxonomy (NCBI): domain Eukaryota; kingdom Metazoa; phylum Mollusca; class Bivalvia; order Myida; family Dreissenidae; genus Dreissena; species Dreissena polymorpha. The sequence goes on from NC_068355.1 coordinate 207,437,023, forward strand.
CACACTTCATCTGTAAGTCATGTGGGTAGACACACACACCAAACATTAAAATTTCTAAAGCGTTTCGTACAAACCCCCCGGAAAACAGTTATGATAGAGAAAATGTTGAAGTCCATCGCTCATAACGTCGCCAAACATAAATGGACCGGAACAAAACGCACGCTTCATCTGTAAGCCATAAAGGTAGACGCACAATCCAAAAAAAACATTTAAATATCTGAAAACGTTTCGTAAAAAAAACTCTGGACAATGTCGAAGTCAAAGGCTCATCACATTGCAAAAAATTAATGGACAGAAGCAAAACTCACACTACATCTTGAGGTCATGTAGGTAGACTAACATACTAAAAATAAGCTCAATATGATATCTGAACGCGTTGTGTAAAAAACCTTGCAAAACGGTATGACTTTATGGCAGCAAAAAGAGTTGTACGATAGGCGGTAGACAGCGATCAAGTAAAAATATAAATGATTAACCGATTCGGCTATTCCACATATGCACAAAAGCGAATGTTCCAAAGATGTGCTTTAAAATTGCTACAGTTATTTTTTATTCTAGCGTGTTATGTCGTTTTTTTCCTGTCTCCAATGAAAATGCACAATGAGTTTAACGAATCAATAAGATTAATTGTTTTTAAGCGGTTTTAAATTGTTAAAGAAAATCGCACATTTTAATATCGAGATCTTATTTTATTATCTTTAATTTTTATATCGAAATACTAGTATAAACGTGATAAGCAAAATACTATGGATAATTTTAATACTAGTGCAGATGTAAATGTCTCCAGTGGCTCGGTCTGAACAGGATTTTGAACATGGGGCAAAGTTTCACATCCCCGGGAACACGCCTTGTTTAAGGTAATTGTAGTTTCTGAAATACAAAAATTTCCTTTTTTGTATATTGCATTTCAATTCGTTGTAAATTTCAAAATGATCTTATATCGGGTCAGCTAAAGAGCATAGTGTCGGAGCCATCGGGCTCAGATTTTGTTCGGTAGAGCTTTCATTTCTCACGACGCCTCTTCAATATTATTAAAATGTTCTTCAATCGCAATTATAGACCGAATATCGATGATGTTTACGAAAAGTAATAAATGGACCTATACCGGACTAAAAACGCCACTAATTCATCCGGACAAATAACGCTTATCCGTTTAATCCACTAATCGTAGTTTTATTCGATAATAATAACTATATTTTGATAGAGTTTGTGATTTTGGAAGGATTTTAAACATCTTTAATCATTCAGCTATGTTAACCAGCGAATACATGATTTTTTACAAAAGAATAACCCCGAGTCTTTAAGCTGAGACATTATACTAAAAACGTATACAAATTAAAAAGGCCTGGTTTATGAGGACCAAGATAGATAAATTTACTGAATTGGACATGAATCTCGCCGCAGGTACATTGTGAGTTTCGTGCTGCAGTTCCAGTGGCATCAAGCGCTCTGTAAGGTCATTTTCAACACGCGCCCTCTCCACCGCTGCGACAAAAACAAGATCGCGGGCGATAGATTCAAGTGCGTATTGCTTTCTGAACTTAATATGCTGGTATGATATGTCAATTGCTTCTGGAGAAAACACGCCTCCTTGGGGGAATTTATCGTGTCAATAGATCAGTTGAGATAGATTTTTGATACGTAATATGTTCTGTTGCGATCATTGGCTTACGAGCCATAAATCCATACTTATTTAGAGCGTACTCGTACTCGAAAGATTTAATGAGTGATATGAATAAAACGCCCCTACATGTTCAGACAGATGTTTCATATGGGGTCCTCTGAACAGTGGGGTGAGGCGTTGTTTAAACTGACAAGGGGGACGTTTGGAGAGACCAGGAAGCTCAGTGCAGCCCCTCTTCTTGCTTATGTTAAGCCGCTACAGGTATGCATGCCATGCCCGAGAACCACTTGACTATAAATGCGGAAAGTGAACTAGAAAGCACGACGATTACTGGCAGTGATTTTGAAATTTTCGACATTTAATTGGCTGTTCAGTGTATGGATTGGTATGCAAAACCGACTTAATAAATATTCTTAGATCATGAGCAGTCTCAAACGCAATAAATAATGATAAAAAGAATATGTATTTGGCAAAGATGTTCATTATCCCCACGCTTTTAAATGCGTATGGATATTGTTTTGATCTCCGCTGTCTGTCTTGGCCACTATCTCCTCCTAAAGTATTAGAACTATAACCTTGAAACTTACTCACATGGTAGCTATGAGCATATGTGCGACGGTGCCCTATTTGGAATTTTGATCTGACACCTGGGGCAAAAGTTATTAGGGTAAAATGAGGGCATTTTCACCCATTTTACTAACAACATGCGACGCACATGATAATAACTTTTGACCCAGGGGTAAGATCAAAATTCCAAATAGTGCACCGACGCACATATGCGCATAGCTACCATGTGTTTTCATTGGTTTCCGGTTCCGGTTGCATGAGGGCGAAAAAATATTTTTCCTTAAACAGTTTTAATATGTAAACAATCAAAACATGTAAACGAAACGAATGCGGGTCAAGAAGTCTAAAGGTTGTAAGTATATGCAAATCACTGGTGTAAATGTGACAGAGAAAGGGGTGCACTGGTCTATAAATTTGATGTGACTTTGAAAGTGTCCTGTGTCACCTCTACCCCACGCACTGTTTATGTGATACACCAATGCCGAGTAGACAAACTCGGAAGAAATTCGCGAAAAGCGCCACAGATCATCACCCGGACAAAAGGTACTGCATCAATCCTTCCTCAAAAGATATAAACAAAATAGTGAGTTTGATCAGACAGTGAACGATACTTTAGTGCCGACTCTTATTCTGAAAATCCGATGGCGGCAAGCTTGTTGACAGAAGAAGAAATGTCCTCTACAAAATTCAACAAATCTGATCTTGAAGAGGTTGCATCACATTTGGTTGAATAGTATAAAATACAACTTTATTCAGATATTGCCAGTGAAATAAAACGTGCGATCTGTGAAGAAGTGGTTGAGCTTCGGGCAGAAGTGCAAGCTCTGCGAGATGAGAACACTCACTTAAGAAAATGCATCAAAGCAACCAACCCTGCATGTGATGACCTCGGACAATATGGTCGCCAAATGATGCTCGAGATCTCGGGTCTTCCAGATGACACTGGTGATTCCAACGAAAACGTTGAACAAAAATTGCTCGACAAGGCCAGGGAACTCAAGTTGCAGCTTAACTCTTGTGACATCGACAGAATCCACCGCCTGGGATCGAAACGTTCAGGCACAAACAGGCGTGTCATTGTCAAATTTACAAATTCCAAAGCCAGGCAGCGGGTTTTCAACGCCCGGAAGTCCTTTGGAAAAGGTCTGTTTATACAAGACTCTCTTACACCGTTCCGCTCGCAGCTGTCCTTCGAAGCCCGTGCACTTAAGCGCGACCACAAACTTACATCGACCTGAGTTGCTGGTGGTAACATCTACGGGTTAATGGGGCTGAACGGCCATGAACGGAAAGTCCAGATCAAAGACCTCGATGTCATTGACGCCATCCGCAATGGTGTTGAACCGTCGTATCCTCCCCCGGCTCTTCCATAAACTATCATATACCCTCTTCTGGGTACCAAACGTGTAAGCTTATGACGAACTCATTTTTTACTTCAAAATGTTAACATCACTACCCGATCGTGCTACTTCTTAACCTTGTACACAGTTTATAACTGAAATACATCGTCCTGGTTTTATTTAGACCACATATTTCCATTAGTAAATAGCAATTTTTTCCTATAATTAACTACTTTAACACTTTTGAAGTTTAGTATTTATGTATTTTATGCAATCTACTACAGTTTCTATCTAAACACGACAAGTCATGTAAGCGCTTTAAATTTCCGTCATCATGCAATGTTAAGTACACAAATAATTCAGTTAAAAACGACTTCGATATTTGGCCATTTAAACGGACGACTGCGTGTGTGCGTTAACAATATGAACCAGAGGCTGTGAATAGCATTGTATTTATCAATACTTTTGTGTCCATTCAGTAATATTTGGGGCTTTTGTATTCGTATAGATTTGAAATTTGTCTGCGCGTTGAAATCTGTCGGTCACACGCACCAGGTTTACCTCTATTGCAATCATTGTGTGCTACCTGTAAAACTAGCTGCGCTTACAGTTTTTTTATTCCGAATGTCTATCGAGATACTGTTTGTTTAAACAGTCAGATATCGACGGTTAAAAGTATGTTTGCAATTTCACTGATTGGCTACTAATATCATTGTGATTTGACAATAAAAATAAGCTCCTTCACAAAACGCACGATTCAGAATATAATCAAGTACTTCATGAAAGTTTTCCATCGTTGTTTTTTGCGTATATGAAGTATGTTTTTAAGATGATCGCCTTTTGATTGTCTTGTCAGTAAGCACTGATTAAAAATGTACAATTGTATTTATTGTACTTTTTTTGTATATTTTTCATTTTTCGTCTTTTCTTTTTGTTTTGCTAGGCAAACTAGCTTTAATTGTATTTTCTTGTATAATGCTTAATGTACCACATTGCTCCACTTGTGTTGTTTTCCCACACTTGGTCTCTTGCTCTGATTTAAAGGTCCCCATTATGTTGATAATTTTACTTAGTGTGTATCTTTACTCACATAGATGATTGACATAACGCAATATCGATCAGCAATTGGGGGCTTTTATATATTATGAAGCGATATCTCACAACTTACATCAAACATTTGCATCCATGGAAATACTTGTATCGTAACATAATATCATCTATTTTCAGTGTTACGCCAAAGAGTTTGCATCTATTCATATGGCGTTATATGTATACCATGACCGCATGGTTTCACTTGATATACGTGCTAAAAGAACTACAAAATGTATACAGTCAGCACCGTCCTTTTACATTGGCATATTTTACTTCAATTACTTTACAATTTCGTGTGGACGACCTTGCATGTACTCTATCCATCATTAAGTGCACACTATTGTTGTTATTGTTACTGTCGGGTGACATCGAACTCAATCCTGGGCCATCTCATGTAACCCGTCAAGAATGCAGCCTGTCAATATTCCATCAAAACATAAGAAGTATTCGAAACAAGTTTGAACATATTCGGGACAATTTCTTAGATTTCTGACATAATATGCTTTACAGAAACGAAACTGTCAGGTGACATCATTATCGAAAGTCTGTCATTAGAAGGTCATGATTGTACTTTTCGAAAAGAAAATACTAATCATTCAGGGGGTTTATTAACGTATGCTACGTCATTATTTCGACCCACACGATAACTTAACCTTGAAATAATCCTACCAGAATCTATATGGATACAAATTTTCGACCACTCCCAGTCCTTTTTAATTTGTAATGTGTATCGTTCTCCTAATACTGCTTCTGAATTTTGGGATCAATTTGAAACATGACTTGATCAAGCATATGACCTTTGTAACAATATCATTATTGTTGTCGATATTAACGAAAACCAATTAAATCCCTCCAACCACAAATTTAAAGATAGTCTTTATTTAAATAACTTATTAAACGTAATTAACGAACCAACCAGAGTGACCGAATTCACTAGTACACTAATAGACCCCATTGCTATAACAAACACATTGCAGCATCTACATTCAGGAATTTTTGAAACTGATAAATCAATTAGTGATCATTTTGGTACATACATATATATTAATATTAATATATTACCAAAAATGCTCCTTAAAAAAGAAAAATATGGCGCTACCAGCATGCGAATTTTAGAGAGCTTAATGCTACAATAACGTCCTACAATTGGTCCTTTTTACACACAGATGATCTAAACCAAATTGTACTCAGATTTCTAAAGTATTTGTTAAATTAGCTTCCCAGTTTATTCCGTCTTCCGATGTCACTATTCGACCAAATGACCGTCCTTGGTATAACTCATCAATACGTAAGACATCCCGCCATAGAGACAGACAAAAGCGCGTTGCTATCAAATCTGGTAAAGTTTCTGATTGGTCAGCATATAAACGCCTACGAAACAAAGTCAATAATATGAAAACACATGCTAAAGAATGCTTCTTTAATTCTCTTACAATTGGGCTTGCCGTTTGTAGAAAATCTAATCCACGCCAATATTGGAAAACGGTAAAAATGTTAGTTAAAGAAAATGCAAACAGTTTTAATAGTATCCCTCCGCTGGTGAACCCAGTCGAACCGTATTCGGTAACTGACATTGAAAAAGCCAATACATTAAAGCCACACACCTTGATATGAAAAACGTGGCAAAGTAAATTCAAGTATAAATAAGAAATATATTTTATCTATGCCAATTAGTATATATCTGGTGTTTACAAGGTAGAAATCCGTCTCTTTTGCCATTTAAAACTTAAAAATAATCGCGTTTGTCAAAATGGACGTATACGTCTCGAAATCCTACTTTCGGTTTTGAAAGCTTTACCGTTTGAAAAATAATAAATTTCTTGCTAACTAGGCTATAAATTTAATTTAATCTATCTCAATTAGAATATATCTGGTGGTTACAAGTTAGAAATCCGTTTTTTTGCGCTTTAAAACTTAAAAATAATCGCGTTTGTCGAAATGGACGTATAAGTATAGAAATCCTACTTTCGGTTTTAAAATAACAAATAAAAATAAATTACTTGCTTAATAGGCTAAAGATTTAATTACAATTTTGCACACTTTCAAATTGCATCTATATGAATTGATTAATATGTACTTAATGTCAAGGTGTGTGGCTTTAAACAATTATTTTGTATCCATATCTACAATTGATGAACGCGATCATGACGTACCACAATTACACCGAAAAACACGTAACACATTTGACGACATTTTTATTTCTAAACAAGACATAATCGATGTTCTATGCAACTTAGACATTAAACAAGCTAATGGTCCTGGTGGTATTAGTCATAAACTATTAAAAGAAACACCTTAATCAATCAGTAAGCCACTATCAATTATTTTTAACAGTTCGATATATGAAAATTTATTTCCTTCCGATTGGAAAGAAGCAAACGTTATGCCCTCTTTAAAAAAGGTGAAAAGTCCATTCCTTCGAATTACCGACCTATTTCCCTTATAAGCTGTGTTGGAAAAGTATTCGAAAGGGTTGTTTTCAAATACCTCTACAACTACCTACACACAAATCAACTTATATACAAGAATCAGTCAGGTTTTTTACCAGGCCATTCTACTGTTTACCAAATAATTGATATGTATAACAAAATATGTAAATCGTTTGATGAAAAACAATCAACCTATATCGTTTATTACGACATAAGGAAAGCCTTCGACAGGTTTTGGCACAAAGGTCTTATACATTAACTGAAAGAACTTGGGTTTTCAGGAAATATTATTGCGTGGATATCCAGCTACTTGTCTAATAGATCTCAGAAAGTTTTTATCGGCTCGTCGTTTTCCCGATCATTAAATATCAATGCAGGCGTTCCATAAGGTTCTGTATTAGGGCCTCTTCTTTTTTTAATTTATGTAAATGATATATCTGAATCACCTCTTAGCATAAGTCGCCTTTTTGCTGACGACTCTTCACCATCTGTTTCCTCAAATGATACAGCTATTATTGAGAGTGTTTTAAATCATGACCTAGACTGTATAAACCAATGGGCAAAGAAATGGCTCGTCGAGTTTAATCCCTTGAGAACGGATGTAATGTTTTTCAGTCTCTTGAAAAGTCAAAACCGTCCAAATTTAACTTTCGACCAAACCCATTTATCATTTGTAAAAGACCATAAACAACTCGGTATTACGCTTAGTGAAGACAGTTCTTGGCACAAACATATTGACAATATTACAAAATCAGCTTCCCAAATACTTGAATCCATGAGAAGGCTTAAATACAAACTTTAGCGGGAAACACTCAATCAAATATACGTCTCATATCTTAGACCTTTGATAGAGTATGCGTCCATTGTCTGGGACAACTGCGCAAAATACGAAAAAGAACTGTTAGACAAAATTCTCTCTCTCTCTCTCTCTCTCTCTCTCTCTCTCTATATAGATATATCTCTCTCGCTCATATATATAATATATATCAGTATATAATCTCTATATATATTATCTTATATATATATCATATCGCTCGATCGTCTAGCTATCTATCTCTCTCTCGCTCTATCTCTCTTTCTCTCCCTCTATCTCATCTCTCTCTCTTCCTCTCCTCTCTCTATCTCTCTCTCTCTCTCTCTCTCTCTCTCTCTCTCTCTTCTCTTCTCTGACCTCTCTGTCTCTCTCTGTCTCTATGTATATCTATGTCTATGTCTCTCTCTCTCTATCTATCTGTCTCTCTCGCTCTCTCTCTCTCTTGTCATTCTCTCTCTGTCTCTGTCTCTCTCTCTCCATTTTCTCTCTCTCTCTCTCTCTCTCTCTCTCTCTCTACTCTCTCTCTCTCTCTCTCTCTCTCTCTCTCCCCCTCTCTGTTCTCTCTCTCTGTCTCTCTCTCTGTGTCTCTCTCTCTCTCTGTCTCTGTCTCTGTCTCTCTCTCATGTTGTTTATTGAGTCATCGACAATAAAATTGGACACTAATAAGATTATGTTTCTGTCTTCTTGATGTTTAATATATAATATATATATACTATATATATATATATATCTATAATATCTATATATATATTAATATATTATATATATATATATATATATATATATATATATAGTAGATTAATATATACGTTAAAGAAAACAATTATTTAAAACACACAGTATAAGCCTTTACATGTAAAGGACAAAAACAACAACAGCATTTATTCACACATATTCTTTAATCAATAAATCTTAGGCGCATATCAATTGTTAATTTAACTTTATCCCATTTACAACGACCACTTTACGATGATTGATTCCAAAACACTAGACTTAACACTAACTCTTATGTTTTGTTCACACTGTATTAAACACACAACTGCAACTTTCAGCATTTCGAGTATTGTATAATAAACTAAAGTAGTATACTTTACTCGTGATGTCGAAAAATTGGTCGAATATGCCAACAGGATGATAGCGGTGAAAGAAGAAATATTTGAAAATAATGACGCGAATATTGTTACCCCCCTTTTTGACGATGCGAACAGCATCGTCCAAGGTATCATATACCATAATTTTTTTTTCACAATGGCGACCTATGTAAAAGACTTAGCCAGTCCGATTGAGATAACTCGATTTTTCAGTTATTTCCCTTTTGCATTCGCCACTGCGTAGGAGTTTGCTCGTCATTGATAACATTCTCCTAGCAGAGTTGTCGTTCGTGTTTCAACATTCAACAATGGCCGCCACCATGAGAGTCTCGATTCAAAACTTTCTTACTGCATAAATTGGCTTGTTTCGCTATTTAGAAGCTGTCATTTAGGATATATGAATGATTTATTCACTAAATCTCCGCTTATGACAACAATAGTTGGAATTCGAAGGATATATACTCGATGTGAATGAAGGACTTTCTGGATAACAGCTTGACACGGCAAAACTGGCATACTGGTATTTTTAGTTATCAATATAAGTCACATTGTGCTTTATAAATTGTATTCGAGTATTTTGCGACTTATTGAATGACTATGATACCCGATATCAACATATCATCGGGGATTTGCAGATCACCAAGCTGTCCTGAAATTCAACATTAATTTCAAACTCTTTACTGGTTTGTATACTCTTTCTTAGTGTAAGTACTTTTTATCATTTTAATGTTAAATGAACTGTGTCACGGTAAAAGAGACATTAAGGCGATTGTGGCCAGTTTGGATCTAGATCAGCCTGCAGTTGCTTGAAAGCTGTTTGCTTAAAAGCGTTTTTCTGACAATAACAAATAATTTAATTGGATACTGATTTGACTGCGCTTTTCCTGTGACCTGGCTCAAATAATAGAATTGTCATTAATCAAATTATTTATTTCGAACATTAATCTTTTTTTTTCTTATCCCTGGGGATCAATGACTCCAGCACTTTCCTGTTGAGAATTGAATACTGCTAAAGGCGATGCTAGGGGGCGTGAGAGATGTTGCACCTTCCAGTATCGCTCGATTGTTCATTGTCGGCTCGGGTACTACGTACATGTACCCCGGGTACTCTTAAGTATACTTACATGTATCCCGGGTACGGTAAATATACTAAAATGTACCCGGGAAATTTAACCCTAAATCAGTCGTTGTCGACTATTTTTTTGTTATAATTATATATACACATCAGGGCTTAACACTAACTTTTTTTCAGCTAGCCTGTTCGGGCTAGTAAATGCAGAACCTACTAGCCCTGACCAATCTTTCATGTGCCCTGACCCAAGTATTATAAAAACCTTTATATTTATCATTCAACTTGTATTTTCTTGTGCTTGGAGATGCACAATTATGATTAAAGCATTCTTATTAGCTTGCCTTACTCATGCTATTGAATCCAATATTAATCTATTTAAGACATCTATTTGTAATCTTCACGCCATTTCTGGAGAAATTTTCTTGTTTTTTATTTCCTCATACTTTCCTTACTTTCCTTCTTCCCTTTTCTTTTCGTATCCGAGGAACCCCCATCCCCACCCGTAAAGCCAAACTTAAACAACGACATGAACGTTAACACCTTTTTTACATAGATTGCCGGGTTACCGTCTTACAAGAAATGGTAAGTGAATCTTAGCAAAATGACGTGTTACGGTAGTTGTAACAATTGTACAGGGTTAACTCTCTACTAAAAGCCGGGATCGACCATTAATATTAGTTTTGCTAATTGAATTGCGTAAAAAATATTGTCAAAACACTTTTAATCTAAATAAAGTCTCTATCTTCCTCTAAATGGATTTATTAATCGTCTAAAGGATGGAATAACTTTTCCATAATGACAACAAATTAAACTTATTTAAAATTGATAAATAACTATTAATTTTAAAGTTACTTTGTGTTAATGTCGAGTTTTATACCTTCATCATTCCGGACGATCCTGGGCGATCCCGGCTTTTAGTTTCAAACGTATTTTTATTGAGAAAACACGTCACCTCGAGGAAACCAATCAAAAACCGTGTCTAGCGGCATTCCGTTTAAAAATAGGTACTGACGTGTTTTACCAGGAAAACCGCCGGGGATTTTCTGAATTGTCGGCCTCTTTTTGATTGCAATCAAGGGGTTCCGAATCTATTTCGAGATACGATCTGTTTGTTGTCTCCGAACTTACTCTGGGATTTAATTGTCATCTGATCGTACTGTATTAAGATTTTTGCATCTTTGAAAAGCTTATTTAAAACGCAGTTTATTGATATAGAACATATAATCCCGCCCAAAAAACACACGACCGGTCGGGCATGTTCCTGGGACATTGGCTGGCCCGGACCAAGGTACAGGCAGTGAGTGTCGTTCGGACGTGCCTTAGTGTTAAGCGCTGCACATTTATGTCAATTTTCTGTGGAATTTCTATCGGAACACATACTCAAAAAGCATGTTGATGCAGTGTTTTTTGAAAAGAAGTGTGTTTAAGATAATCGGTTGCGCGTTTTACGACATCGGATTTAAGGCGCGAATAAAACTCGGGTACAGTCTAATATGGACCGAGTACAATTACATTTATTTACCGTACCTGGGGTACATGTAAGTATACTTAGAGTACCCAGGGTACATGTAAGTATACTTAAGAGTACCCGGGGTACATGTAAGTAGTACCAGAGCCGACAATAACCAATCGAGCTCCATTATCCCTCATGAACCGACTCAAAAAACCGAGTCGGCAATATTTGACTTAATTTTTGGTTTGGTTGCTCTCGAGGGATCGAAAATTTCAGAACCTTCCTAAAAGCCCTACAGGTTTGATCCCCAGAAGCGACATTCAAAACTAGCATACTTTGTTATCTAAAAGGCTGCTAAACCTGATATACAATGATAATGTGAATTTTCTCTCACATGATGTTCATCAGTCATATTATATAAAAACTTACAGCAGTAGAAAACAACTGGACAATAATTAATGAACGCATCTTTCATTTGTCTTTTACACTTTGATTTTGACATGGCCTAGATTTAAATATGTGACTGGACTTTACCAGCACTCTTGTAACAGAGCTAAAGTTTAAATGTACCATTGAAGATCACCTAAATCCAGATTTGCTATTATAGACGTGTGGAAAGTTTTATGGGTGTGACAAGTAAGCAAAATTTGGTCATTACCCAGAGGCCACAACTGATCTATGACTGTATTAAAACAAGAAAAATCAGTGCCTGATTTAGATTTCTTTAGGTAGTTCAATAAAAACCAATTTCATAAGCCTGGTAACAGTTTAACGGTAATGCTACCAATGTGTCACACCAGGGCCTTGAATTTGAAATAAATCTAGGACATGCATGGTCATTTCTTCATGAAATCAGGACACAAAATTGTATTTTAAGTCCTTAATTGACCTGGCTATGGTTCTCAGATTATTATAAGCTCAATCAGTATATTTATATCATTATTTATGCTTTGTGTATTGTAAACATATACACAATCATGCAGTTACATGATAGCAATAAATAATATTAAAGCTACCCATACTATAAAGGTCATTGACAAAGCCTATGGTCAACACGTTGACAGGTTGTCATTTTTGACAGTTCTACTTTCACTTTCATTTTGTGATATCAAACTATTAACAATTATGTGGCTGAGAAAAATATCGCCATTGCTTTTTATGCCCCCGGTAGGGTGGCCTATATCAGTTGAACTGTCAGTCAGTCAGTCAGTCAGTGTGTCAGTCTGTCCGTCCGTCCGAAAACTTTAATGGCCATAACTTGTTTAATATTGAACATAGCAACTTGATATTTGGCAAACATGTGCATCTCATAGAGCTGCACATTTTTAGTTGTGAAAGGTGAAGGTGAAGGTCATCCTTCAAGGTCAAATGTCAAATATAAAGCGTCTGTCTTTCTGTCCAAAAACTTTAACATTGGCCATAACTTTTTCAATATTGGCGTGCATGCGTATCTCATAGAGCTGCACATATTGATTGGTGAAAGGTCAAGGTCATCCTTCAAGGTCAAGGTCAAAGGTCAAATTTTGCAATATTGAAGATAGCAACTCCATATTCGGCATGCATGTGTATGTCATGGAGCTGCACATTTTGAGTGGTGAAAGATCAAGGTCATCCTTCAAGGTCAAAGGTAAAATATATGGCTTCAAAGTTGCGCAGCAGGGGGCATTGTGTTTCACAAACACAGCTCTTTTTAATATATTTTCTGCACATTTCTTAAAAAAACTTACATCCATACACGATTTGCTTCGTTAATTCAATCATCCCTGACAGACTTGTGTACATATTTCGCTTACATTTTGACGCGCGTAGGTAGGACCGCATTACCGCTTCCGAAATGTGTATTCATACTATTGCCTTCGAGGAACTTATCTGATTATTGACGGAAAGGGCCGAAAATGTGCAAGTGTGGGTCAAGTTCCCCACAGGTACTACTTTCCCGTTCCCCCATTTTTTTTCCGTACCTAAAATGTTTCGTACCCAATTTTTTGTTCGTACCCAATTTTTTTTCATCCCCAATTTTTTGTTCGTACCCAAATTTTTTTCGGTCCCAATTTTTTTGTTCCCAAATATTTGTTCGTACCCAAATTTGTTTTCATACCCAAATGTTTTCGCAAAATTTTTGTACCAAATTTTTTTTTCGTATCAACATACACAATTGTGGTGATTGTGGTGATGTAGATAAACTTAACTTGATGCTTTTATATCCATCCTCTCAAAAGCATCGTCACATCAGTACTGTCAGTACTTTGATTAACAATAACACGAAGCGAGGTTCCATTTTCCATATAATTTAACTGTATACGACGCGTTAAAAAACGAATGATTTAACACACAGAGTAATAGCCTTTACTTGTAAAAGACAAAAACAACAATATCATTTATTCAAACGTTTTCTTATCACTAAATATATTGACGCACATCAATTTAACTTTATCCCATTAACAACAACCACTTTACGATGATTGAATCCAAACCACTAGTCTTAACACTTATGTATAGTTCACACTGTTCTTAACCCACAACTGCAACTTTTAGCTTTTCTAGTATTTTATAATAAACTATATTATTATACTTTACTCTCTATGTCGAAACATTGGTCGAAATTGCCAGAATTTTGATTGCGTTGAAAAAAAAAGAAATATTTGAAAAATAATGACGCGAATATTGTTACCCCGCTTTTTAACAATAACACGAAGCGACGCTCCCTTTTCCATATAATTATGATAGCTATTTTAGTAAAAAAAAGAGCTACATTTCAAACTTGGAGAAATGGCGAACGAGGAACAATTAACACGCCATTAACAGGAAAGACGATAAGTGCGAATAAATCATAAAGTTATTATAATGTTTTGAATCTACTCATTTCAAATCAACAAACCTCAATACCACGAATAAATAGACCTACGGCCCCCAAAACATCACACACATGTTTTCCTGTTTTGTTATAATAGTGACATTCAAAGAACGAATGGAAATCGTTCTTAACAATTATTTGGGCAAAGTTGTACATCGTCTCATGTCATGATTCACTTCAAGGATGGTCGCCCTAGTTAAATATTGAGGTAATCGATGAAAACTCTGAATCTTAGAGATCGTCTTTATTGTTAAGTACATGTCAACACTTGTTTTTCAAGTTTTCACGTTGAACGTTTTATATTGCTCGAATTTTTTTTTTAATTATGTAAAATGTATTTGCTGCTTAAAGTTTGTTCTAGATTTACAGAAGCAAACAGACTTAACAGCGTTAAAAAGTGCCATTGAATGACCTACCTTGTGAGTAGATGCACACAGCTATTTGTTTAACATATTCGCTGCACAAGTGAAGCGGCTAACGGGCGTAGCGATATTTTTTTATTATTTCTTAAAAAGAAGGTGGTGGTGGTAAATGGAATGGGTGGCATGATACACATACAACATATTACTGCCTGATCATTTCATACTTTATCATGTTTGGGGCCGAATTGTTGTATTCTAATCCTCGTCTGATATATTACAAAATGGTCAGACAGTAACATATCATTCTATATTTATCGGTCAAATACGGACACAGAATGATGTATAGACATCGCAGAGACGCCTTAAACGACTTTAATCACATTTTCAACGCGACATTGCCGGTATAACACCTTATGGAATATACTGTATTCAACCTTGTGGGATATACCTGTCGCGTGCACGGATTACTTTTTACTTTACCACTGAATGATTTTTCACAAGAAATAAAGTCGAGAAAACTTTAGCTTCAAAATTATACGACCTTCAACCTTTAAATCTAGTCATATGACATAATTTTTCGCCATCCGTATAATGAATCAGCTGATTGATGGCGTTATAAAATGACATACTTATTGCATCATATTCCCAAAAAAGTGTTGACGATTTGTTATAAACGCGACTAATTACACATGTATAATGGACGAACCATCTTTCGAACCTCTTAATTTTTACACGTCAAATATAGTGACCATTAAGATTGAAAATAGTGAAACATATTAATAGGAAATCTATTTGATAAATAACTTGTTTCTACATGGCTGGCAACTTTAATTGTTATGTTTATCCTCTTTTGGTAACATATTTTTTGCAAGTTTCCAGCACCGCAATATCATGTTAAACTTTCAATGCCGCCCAAACAACGAGGACCTGCTTTCGAACCCTTCAGTGTACACCATTAAAAATTAATTCGCCCCATGATTTTACCATGGTCACGTGACTTATTACAGCAGCCGATTTGTGTAAATTGTCAAGACAAGTTGAGAATGAAAATAAGACCATGTTTTTATATAAAAAATAATGAACATCATTACATATGTAAAAAGCATTAAGGAATACAGTACTATGATTTTTATCTGTTTTATGATTATTCTACTTTATTCTACAGGTATTTGACACATTTTCATTGATTTGCCTCTGCGTGCGAGTCGGCATAAACAAATTATTTATACACACAAAACGGTGACGAAGTGTGCACGCATGCGTATGAAATATAAACAAATGAAGGGTTCGAAAAAGGTGAGGTTTGACAAGAGGTACTTTAATAACGATACATGTACTGTATATCGACATATTTGAATTGTCAATTTATCACATTTTCCTTATTTCGTGTAATATAAATTTGTTATAATCCATGCATGTACTTTTGACATTTAAGAATGTACAACAAGCCATACAAATATCGCACAATTCATAAATAATCTGCAATATATGCTTTCACGTGTAAAGTATAAGATGGTAAAAATAAAACCACACTGGAATTTGGAATGTCCCATTTTGTACACGGGTATTATCTACTCATTTATCTGTTGTGTAATGGAATGTTTTCCATTCTTTCTGTATTTGTATATTAAATTATTTTAATGTACAATAAGGGCATTTACCATAGACAAATAAAATATTGTGCAAGTTTAATCATAATTATGTTTGTATGCAGAAATCTGCAAATGCAACCGAGTTTACCAACGGCTATTATTAGATAAACTGCTCCGGTTCATTTTAACAGCAGTAATGAAGAGTACATGACGTAGCGTGTGACGAAAAAGAAAGTTTATTGAGTTCTCATTTCAATATAGTGGTAGGATGGCATAAGGGTCTTTATTTAACCATTCTAAAATAATTATTAAAGACCCTAGATGCAAAATCGTCAATTATTGAGTTAAATGGAATATTAGATGGATTTTTCAAGGATAATTAAAGGTAAGATACTAGTTCGAACTTGTTTTGGTTTTTGTTTGTACTTTTGTCGATCCCTGTTTTCGGGGAAATGATTTTAACATGGGCGCATGATGCGTCGGATCACACACGGCATACCCATAACATTATATAAAAAACACGTTCTGTGCGTCCTTAAATTCGTCGTCCGAAATCGGAAAACGTATTGCCCTGTATATTAAGTCAAATAAAGTGTCAATCGCTGCAATTGTCTGTTTACTCGTTGAAATTGTCAAGGTCGTCGATGGTGTAGGCCTACATGTATGTTGACATCGACATCATTTTGTCAGAAGCAATCTCCGCCATATTGGATTTTGATCAATTTCTTTCGAAAACAAAATGAATTATAGTAAAGTAAAATCTTCTTTTCGCGGTCGTAATGTGTTACAATTCGCATGCTGCGTAAAATTGAATCGAGGCATATGGTGATATTTTTACTCGTTTTACAGTTTGTGTGTGAATTGTTTAAAGACTATTTTGCGTACCAGAACAAATATTTATATCACTACGCATGGTTACATTCGTTAGATTTTAAGTACTTTAAAGAATGAATTAAAATTATTGCTAAAGTTATTAGATCTATTTATGTTAAATGTCACGTTGAAAAAAATCAAATGGGATAAATAGAATACTGGGATTACCGTTGAATACAGGGAAGTTTATGTTGCTCGGCTCGAACACCGAAAGCGCTCGCCAAGGCTCGCGCTTCCGGCGTTCTAAGCCTCGCAACATAAATTCCTCTGTATTCAACGCTACCCTAGTATTTTTTATTAATTACATGATACAATGTCCAAACCCACTGTATATATTCCGTTATCGTCACATATTATGTACAGTTGCTGAATTTGCAAATAGATTGAATACATGAACATTGATAGGCATATCAACGGCATTTTTGGAAATAATGTTTTAGACTGTTGATACAACAATGAAAAGGAGAAACATACTGATATGATTTCAGTGTTTTATTTCTTGTATCTATACTGCAATTGTCAATAACGTTTTTGGGAAATCCGCCTCAATATGAGATTTTCATGAGAGGGAGAAAGAGAATTTCCAGTCATACCATGTACATTTCAAATAACAATCAAACATTAATTAACAATATTAATTTAAGTTGAACTTAAAACGCAGAAGTAATTATTTAGTTAACGTTCGTTAACAAAACATGCGATTTCTGATAAAAAATGTAGTTCTTACAAATTACGATACACACATGAAGCAATTACAATAATAAAACGATAGAGCAAAACATGGTTTAAAAGCTAACAGCTTGACAACTAATTTATATGATGCGAAATTTACATTTAAAGCGAGACAAACAACAACAACAACAACAACATCAACAACATCAAACTAATTTCATACTTACTTCCCGGTAATAATAGTTAAAGTTTGTATGCATTAAAAGAGCATCAATCTTCAGAAACATGTTAAATAGCGCAATTCCTAATACTGTCATCTTTTAATTTAGGATGATATAGAAAATATAATAACCATTTTACTTTCTGTTATATTAAATAATTGTATACGACCAAATCTTTATATAAGGTAGTAATCTTGATTGTTTCCCATGCCTAATTTGTAACTTTAACTTTTTTGTTTTAATATATATTCATATTCATGAACATAGTTGTTTTTCAATGAAAAGAAAGGAAGATTGTGTCTTTTGCACATGTTTTTAAAATGTTTGATCAAATGTTGTGTGAACGAATTAATTATAACAAAGCATCCGTGCGAAAATAATATAAGAGATCATCCATGCAACATTCAATAAAGAAAGTGATTGTTCGTGTGTTTTTTTTTAAATAAAATGTCTCACTTTTTGTAGACAAAATCTTTAATTTAACAAGTAATCGGATACGTTTTCGGATTACTTGTTAAGTAACCGATTTAAGAAGGATTATCTGAAATGTCAAATTGCATGATCCTTTCCGAACCATAAATACTCAGGAACATTGAGTCTCTGTATCTTCGAACGCACTTCGGATGCGCATTCATAAAACGCAATAGGGCTTTACTTTTCCCCGACATAATATCTACTTCGTATGCAAAGTCCTCTTTCCTTTTCAATCCATGTCCAATAATGTACAACGTGGATCGGTCTTTGAGTGCTATCCCTCTTTGCGTCTCGATTAATTTGTTGACGTTGATTATTTTCACAATATCTCCACCTTCGTTTAATTGGTAAACTTTTGAGTTCATTACCTCAGATATGTACAAAGATTTTGATTGTTCATCAAACGCCATGTACCATGGTGATTCGAACCTGGCATCACTAAACACACGCATCTCGTTTCCATCAAGTCCAATAACTTTGATTTGCCGTTTAGGATCTTCATATCCTACATATAGCCGGTTGTCGGCGTATGCGAGACCTCGACAGTGGTCATGACCGACGAACTCATTGTATTGGACTAGCTGATTTTCGTTAATTCTGACAAAAATAAGCTTTCCGCTTGCAGGAACAGACACAACAACCTGTTTATTTTCTTCGTCTATCATTACAACGTCCCATGGTTCACACATATGAATCGGTGTTCCTATGTCTGCTTTGGTTTCGATATCAAACAGTTTGATACAGTTGTTTATGTAATCCGCGCCGATAATATAAGGTGGAACAACAGCAAATCCTGTGATTGAAGGCGCTCGAACGTCTTTCACTTTAAACGTGTCCAATTTCCCATCGCAACTGCGGTGATATAATTAAAAAACGTATTTTCAAATTCCAGTACACTCAAATACGAATATAACTTTGCTGCATCTATCTTAACGCTTAAATAAGAATAAAACTTTGCTGCATCTTCAAAGCGTAATTTAAAGCGGTAGAATATTACTGAATGTAAAACTATTGTTTATATAATTTCCATTTACTTGAAGGAGTGAAATGCACTGGGCGTGTGAGGGTTATCTACGTTTGAGTTACGGTAAAGTAAAATTAATCTCGAGTAACGTACTTCCAAAGAAAAGATAAGTTAATGTTTGTGTCTAAACACGAAACTGTTTTCAACCTATCGATCATATATTGACCTATCTTTGTAATTGACAGAGCTTTGTTACAAGACTATTGATCAATTACGTTAATTTTAATGTTCAATTAATTCTCGTTTTAAATAAAATCTGACTCAATAACTTTATTCCTGAAAATGTAGTACAATGTCGCTATGAAGACTAAATACAAAATAATTACCGTGCAGTTATTAACACTGGTAGACATGAGGTTTTCGTATCTAAAATAAATCAAAATGATCATTTATAACCTTATTATTAGCTTCAAATGAGCCAAAAAAGTTCAATAAGTTGTATAGTCTGTGGCTAATATGAGCGTTGAATATTTACTCAATATAATCAATTTAACGAATCAATTCATAGCTCATCAAATTTTAAATTAGTCAATTACTTATCATATGTATACAACGGTATATATCTACAAAAATAAGCGACGTTATTTTAACCATGTACGTATAATTTAACATTTAATTTATTAAATGTTTAAGGTAATACCGGCGCAATCAATCATTGCGTCCATGCCTACATCCTTTCCAACGTCTCGTAGTAATTTATTTAATGGGTTGAACAATTTTCGAAGCTTTCCGTTGTTCACACATCGTTCAAACTGTGATCGATCCTCCTCATTGAAACATTCTACCTTCATGATCAACTTTCCACCTTCAAGCATTGGTTTTGTAGTTGTCCTCTTTGGAACTATCAGGCCTTTTTTCTGTACAATGACTGTGAGCTGCGATACTATTTAATACTATGCAATCAGCAAAAGTGAATGTGCATGTTGTTCATCAACAGTCTTTCGTTTTACGTTTTAACGTATACCATGCGCATATAACACATTAACATGACCGTTATCATACATGTTCAACATAGATATTATTCACAATTTATCAAGTTAGGCGTATGGAACATATATTGAAAATATTAAAATAAATTTTCCAATTGATAGAACGTAAAGATAACTGTTTAGAAAACTTATTCGAAATAACTCTCTGAAATTCTATTAACGGCTTACCCAAATCGTCCATCACACATGTATAGTGGTCTCTGTACAAAACGGCCTCCTGTTCGTAATGTTCGCATCCAGGCAATTTTCGTATGATATTTTGAATAGGCTTCATCGCCTCTGTTAGTACCCCTTTGACACAATCGTTTAGCAGACGGAAGAATTGTGCAATGTTCTTCGGGCGTACAATTATTTGTATGCAACCCGATTTTGCAATGAATTCTGTAAAACAATGTTTCAATAATTTTGCAGGTACTATATTAATACATATTTCGTTTTTTTTGCAGATGTTACTTTTGGCCCAATCAAATAGTGAATTTGAATTCGAACGAATTATAACTTTGCTCAGTTGAGCATATTTAAACATGCAAAATTAATATGTTATACTTAAGTGTATTTTTTTTAATTCTCGACAACAATACATGGGTAGCAAGGTTCATCCTTAATAATCTAGTTAGAAACATTTATGTTTAAACTAAACATCTTTCCAGATCTGATGGCAGTCGTTACCGTTAACTTGTATGTGTAATGAACGCTGACAAAAAATGTCGTAAAATGATATCCCACGATAAAGTACGTCACAAAGGCCATTTTGAAATGCGTTCGGGGCGGTTCTATAAACTTAATACGAATGTCTTCGACGCATCGAAGACATACATTATAAATAAATCATGTCAGAGTTTACATAAAGGACTTCATCTTGAAGAATTTTGCGAATAAAAACAAGGCATTGTGACTTAGAATTACATTTGACGACGATCACACGGTTATAACTCGAGGTGAGGCCAATAACAATGCACCACATAGGCATGGATAGTTAACTGGAGTATACAAAGTACCTACCTCCTATACCCGAGAAGACTTTCTCGAATGCTTTGCGGACAGATTCCTTGTCCTGAAGAAGCGGCTGATAGCCGGCTGGATTCTCCTCGTTATTTATTATGTTGATCAGCTCTCTAATGAGACGGCCACGTTGTTCCTGATTACCACAACCAGTCATGACGAGTTCGATTACAACCGGCATTGTGTCTGTAATAATTATAACATTGCTCCAATGGTTTCTAAGACGGGCAAACGTTTTAAGATATGATTGTTCCGGTTTCTCAACGTTTACTTGAAGTTTTCAAGCTAAAGGATATTTTGTTGACGAAGAAGAACCATGATTTATAGAATTTACTTTTAATCAAATGTATAATATATTTTATGTTTCGGACAAACGAGGTTAATTGCATCACAAACCAGTGATATTTAGCTATTGTTTTTTTTTAAAGCAACGTAATGAAATAGTGTTACGGTGTTTAGCGTATAATCGAATATATAGTTGATGAATACATCAGAAGTAAGAGATGTGATATAATTACAATTTGTTATAAATAACAAAATCAATACTTATTAAGTTCGGTGAGTATTGTTCTTCTCGTGGTGGTAAATTCTTTTGAGTAAGATCATGACCGCCTTGTTGCGCTTTAATTAAAAATAGATCATATTGAAACTCAGACACAATAAAGAAAAGCAATCCAAAGCACACATGTGTATTCGGGCAAAAGTTTTGTTATCCTTAATCGTTAGCAATAACTCTGTAGTAGCGTGACTTCCTTGTGCCGCCAGTTCCATCAACGTTATTAAAAGTTGAATCAAGTTTCATGAGACTTCATTTCATGTGCACATACGATATGGAATCGACGTAAATTAACAGACTCCATGATTAACGTTTAAGTTTTTCCGGACAATGAGTTTGTTTGATTCGCGATCTTCATTCTGTAATGATATTTGTCTCTTAAACGCTTGAACCTATTTTAATACATTTCATATAGTGATAAGCAGATGGCGCGTATAAAAAATAATTTCAACAATGAACATTAATATTTCAGACTAGCTTTTTCTTAAAAAAAGGCACGTACGCTGGACAGGACGAAAAACAATAGTAACTTTAAGTTTGACTTTGTTATTTATCGACGTGACTAACAAATGCCATCCGTACATCGCCTTAAATACAAATGAGTTCAGGAACACTTGAGCAAAAATAACACTTTCGCTACTACAGTACTGACCAGTAATTTTGCAGATTTCTCTACTTGAACACCCTTTATTTTAGTAGAAATGGCTCGAGTATAATAAGAAATCTTACCATAACAACGATACAAATTGGGGCAACCTGCCTTCACTAGTTTGGAGATTTAAGTGATAACAAAATCAGTTTTGCCTGAAGATTAATGCATATCCTGTCAAAGAAATGCTATAATTGCAAGCGGTTGTCAGTTTAGCGAAAGCGTATCTTACCTGTCGTTAAATCATCGAGATGACGCTGCTCAAGAATACTGATCACTTGCTCCATTCTAGTGTGGAGGCTCTCTTCCTCTGTGATTATATGTCAAGTACATTTTTATGTATAATTTTCATGCAAACATTACCATTATTATATTAAGACGCATCTTAGATTAATCTTGATCACCTTCATAGCAGCGAAAAGTGTTTCAAACGAAATTGCAGTGCATTTGTTTGTTATGTTAAGGATGTATATACACAAACACCCGGTTTTGTGCGATTTAATTGCAATGAAATGCAAAATTTATATAAAGTAGGCTTATTAATTTTACAGCATACAATAATCGTATATAAATTACTCACTTATCAATTCAGTTAAAACATGATTTCTTAAAGCTTTTTGAAATAGACATTGTCTGATTTGAAAAACGATCCAATTAGATGTAAAAATCTATCATTTTATAAGCTACAAACATGCAAACTTAATTTGGTTCAATGAAGCACCATTATATTTGAAACAATTTAAGAAAATTTGACTTGGAATATAGATTTGGCGGTAAACATATTTTTCATCATTTTTTAAGGTGGTCTTTTTTATCTGACGCTACTGAATATCACAATAATTATTGGCTTTATAAATTTGGTACAGATAAGTATCACGATAAATGAGGACAATACATATTTTAAATTGTATTAAGGATTTCTACATAACAAAAGATGTTGACAAAGTACAATATTTGCGTCTTATTCCATTTATCGTAAACAGACCTGCAATCACTTTTTGTGCCCGTTTTACCTTGCGTGAAGTATTTAATGTTATCTCTATAAGACTTTTCCATTTCTTGATGATCTTGAAATACTTTGATATTTCTAGGATCATGTGGAATATTGCCGTGTACAATATTTTCTATGTCATTCTCTATTGAAGAACACAGGTCCGTTCTCTGGAGATATTCGCAAATATCTTCCATCATAATCCGAAGGTCTCGAACCTGGTTGTCATACAAATCATCCGATACACTCCCTAACGTGTTGTACAGTTCAGCGCGACATCTTGCCATCCGACGGACCTTTTCTTTTATTTCAGCAGGTACAACATTGTCACCTAAAATCTCTACAATTATGAGCGATATCAAATATAACGGCCACGATGATGAGTTTGCTCGAACACCAAACCCAGGAACAAGCAGTTTAATATTCCTTTGGCCTGTTGTTGTTCTTGTTATTTGTGGCAAGCTAGTATTCAAGAAATGATCTAATGTCCAAGCCTCCGATGGAGTATCCACAGGTCTGCTTGCGGTGACAGCGAATTCAAGCAAGGACAGGAGGCATTTTCTGGTAATCAGTTCATGTATATCGACAAGGATATTCGCCTTTGTAGCAGAGCTTTGTGCCATGGTCCGCACGAGTATTTGAAATGTGATCACATGATAAATATATTTATAACATGCAATGCCACGTCGGACTCATGTTTTTATAAGCGATTGTGTGTATCCTTTATTTAAATATCTGTTCAATATGTCACTTTATCATTTATAAACCAGTGGAAAAATTAGTAATTGTATAAAAAGATTAAGAGTTGTAATGCGATTAATACCTCGGGATTATTTAGAATTCATATATAAATAGAACGTACCTTAATTTAAATTTTTCCATTCACTGACTGACCGAATCCTCATGAAGTAAACATAGAATTGAAAGGCAAAACTAAAGTGAAAACCATTATGCTTTGTATATTTCGCAATTATACAATAACAGTTTAAACCAACACAAGAATTCAATACAGTCTGAATGATTCATTTTGAAAAACCTATAGTGCGCAATAAAAACATAATGCAGGTATGCAATAGAATATTTGCCAATTTTTGTCTTACAAAAGTGAAGGAATAAACCTGTCATTTCGTAACAATCTAGGTTTCGATCATTGAATTCAAATCTCAAGCAATCAATCGCCTATTAAAGCGGATTGTCTTATAAACACACGTGTTAATAGAAAGAAACGCAAAGAAATAGGAAAAAGAACATAGATTTTTAATAACTTAAAGTTTACTTAATTCACTTTAAAGTCCTAAATTACCATCTTCACATACCGCGAGTCTCTGCGGCTAATCAAAGTATATTTTTCAACTAAAAATGTCCGTTTGACGTGTCTCCCTTAACAATTACCATAACCACACAGAGCATTATTCATTTTAAATATTTAAATGTTCTCATTCAGACACATTTCTATTTCCATTATTGATCAATCCATTTTGTATACTCATAAAATAGATTAGGCTTTTTTGTCAATACTTTATTGATTTCCCAATCAATGAGATCAGTCTCAATTACAGAATTTAAATGCATTTCAATAGGAAAATAACTTCGAACACCTATATCAAGTCAATATAGAAATACATACGAGTCCTTCGCATTGAAACTATCAGTCGGCCGTAAAATACCGTTTATATTCACGAAAATCATACCACCGCTTATTATTTATTTAACTGGTTTGAATTGGGATTATGCCGCATTAAAGGGGCTTTTTCACGTTTTGGTAAATTGACAAAATTGAACAAAAGTTGTTTTAGCTTTTTCACATGTACTAAAAGGAAACATAACTTGGAACCCGCCTTTTAGACAGCTTGAGCGAGAATGGTAGAGCAGATACTTTTATGAAAAATACCCATACAATGTATGAAAAATCGAACCCGCAATCCTCGGTTTCTAGCGTTCTACCACCTTACCTATTAGAATATATTATGAAATGTCAGTGTAACTCGACAGCTTACATGTTTGCATTTAAAAGTATACAAGCCGAAAATATATGCTTCATTCGTTGTATTACCTATGTATGCATACCAGACATTAATTTTAACAGATGATTGTGTGCTACTGTATATATTATGTTATTGCCAATAGTATAACAATCATAACATATAGTGTCAGTTCTGGGAATAAGAAATGTCCGAAGAATATTGTTTTCATTATTGACGCGTCCAATAACCGTGCCAAATAACAACGCTCGCTCATTGAATTAAATGAATGTTTAAATTGTTAATACAGACACACGATAGAGTTTGGTAAACAATCGATCAATAAAGTGCGTATGTAAAATGAAGCGGACAATCTCCCTCGGACTCACAAAAGCAATCACTATTTTAGTAGACCATATTTATTACGTAAGACGTTTGCGTTTGCTTTATGTTTGTAGTTTTATGTCATAAACGTATTATCTTTCATCATTGTTATATGAATATGGATTTGATAACAAAAAAAAACTGAAGATAACAAATTCAATACACACACGAAACTCAATAATCCATCACAGTGTAAAATGCAAGACTGTCCGTCTCCATAACACCACACCAAACACTATTTAAGATAAATTATCCGCCATACTACAACACTACATGCAATATCATAAATCATGAAGTAATTGCAAATGCACACGCATAAAACCTCGAGTGTTGGCACACTTGTCTATAGAAAATTGTGAATAAACCACTTCATAACTACATTGGTTTTACATTTTAAGACGCCTTGTGGTATTTTAGAATGTATGAATTTCATAAAAGTGTGAAACTTGCAGACTTGCTATTGTGTTACTTCAGTTTTATTTAAATGAATAGTGAAACAATGAAATGCAAAACGTCATAAAAGTACACTATGAATTTATGTCGCATGAGGAAGTATTTCAGTTGCGGCGTTGATTGCTTTAAAGTGGTGGATAACTTGCGTTATATCATCATTAATGCACATTTAGTGCAATTTGTTTTGTCGCTGTCTGTTCACAATCTGCCCAGTCTGGGCATCGCTGCATTTTTCATGTTAATTCTCATACGGACCTCGTCGTCGTCGTAGTAGTAGTAGTAATAGAAGTAGTAGTAGTTGTTGTTGTTAAAGTAGTAGTAGTAGTAGTAGTAGTAGTAGTAGTAGTAGTAGTAGTAGTAGTAGTCGTCGTAGTAGTTGTAGTTGTTCTTGTAGTAGTAGTAGAAGTAGTAGTAGCAGTTTTAGTAGAAGTCGTAATACTAGTAATATCAGCAGTTGTAGAAGTAGTAGTAGCAGTAGTAGAAGTAGTAGTACGAGTGGTATTAGTAGTAGTAGTAGTAGTAGTAGTAGTAGTAATAGTAGTAGTAGTAGTAGTAGTAGTAGTAGTAGTAGTAGTAGTAGTAGTAGTAGTAGTAGTAGTAGTAGTAGTAGTAGTAGTAGCAGCAGCAGTAGCAGTAGCAGCAAAAACAGAAGTAGAAGTAGAAGTAGTAGTAGTAGTAGTAGTAGTAGTAGTAGTAGTGGTAGTAGTAGTAGTAGTAGTAGTAGTAGTAGTAGTAGTAGTAGTAGTAGTAGTAGTAGTAGTAGTAGAAGTAGTAGTAGTAGTAGTAGTAGTAGTAGTAGTAGTTGTAGAAGTAGTAGTAGTAGTAGTAGTAGTAGTAGAAGTAGTAGTAGTAGCAGCAGCAGTAGCAGAAGCAGCAAACACAGAAGTAGAAATAGTAGTAGTAGTAGTAGAAGAAGTAGTAGTAGTAGTAGTAGTAGTAGTAGTAGTAGTAGTAGTAGTAGTAGTAGTAGTAGTAGTAGTAGTAGTAGTAGTAGTAGTAGTAGTAGTAGTAGTAGTAATAGTAGTAGTAGTAGTAGTAGGTAGTAGTAGTAGTAGTAGTAGTAGTAGTAGTAGTAGTAGTAGTAGTAGTAGTAGTAGTAGTAGTAGTAGTAGTAGTAGTAGTAGTAGAAGTAGTAGTAGTAGTAGTAGTAGTAGTAGTAGTAGTAATAATAGTAGTAGTAGAAGTAGTTGTAATAGTAGTAGTAATAGTAAAATAGTTTATAAAATATGAAAAATATCTCTTATAATTTAATTGAATCGAACCATCAATATTATAATACATTGAAAAGTACAAAGCACATTCAGTTAACAGTTACATATTTTGGAAATTTAATGTAAAATTTTGATTCAAAGTATTGTATTTTGCTGCATAATGCTAAACGTATTTTAAGTCTATACATTGGTTTTGTAGGTTTTCTGTGTAGACTAGTTTTCCGTTATAATTTCAGTCATATTGAGTTAGTTAGTTAACCAACTCTCACTTTTCCTGGGTTAGATGGTTAACCAGCACTTGGTACATATACTGTAAAATTTGGTAGATTGCTTGGTTAAGCACCTGTAAATGAAAGATTCATATCTCGGTATGTTGGGGAATATTTTTATAACATTAGTCTTATCTCTAGACGTATTGCAGAACTACATACATATTCTAATGTTTTTGTCGATAGAAATAAGTCGCATGCTATGATAGGTGCATCATCATAAGGTACGTAATTCCATATGTAGAATCATTCCATACAGCCATTGGTATTCTTAATATACGCAATTAGTGGAAGAACCTGAGATTCGTTATCACATAGGATTTAATGCATGAGCGTAAGAATTTTCTCCAGATTAGAATGTGCAGTCCAAAAAGGCCAGTCAGGGACGACATTATCCGCCTAAACTGAATTTACTTTAAGAAGGGACTCTCTTAGTGTCGTCCTTGATTAACTGTACGAACTGCACATGCTAATTTGGGGCGTCACTTCACGGACATGCATGAAGCCTCGCTGTCCAATAGCGAGACTCATATGTACACATTAAACATCCCAGACACATTATCTGGACAGTTATTCTTGTAACAATCTTTAAGTCTCGCAACACAAGTCTGGAGGATGCAAACGATTATTAACTTCCAATAATTCTTTTTGAGTTTAATTTTTTTTTACATAAAAAAACCTACGTTATGGTGCTAAATTAACTATTGATAGACCGACAAATCATTGATAGAGTCTCACAAACAATAATCAAATACCTCGAATTAAATCAAAAGGCAAATGTGTATTCGATATTAATATGACACGACGACATAAACTGCTATAACTATGCAAACTGTTCGAACTGTTTTGCACTGGTGCGGGAACCACAATATACAATTACGGAAACAATTACTGGACAATATCTAACGCTTTCATAAACATATCAATCATAGACGTATGTGGTTAGTAATTATTTCATTGATAATACGGACGATAAACACGCGACTATTTTTCGCAAACAATCATCTTGTTTTCACATTATTGATCCTCTTTGCGCTTTTAATGCTACGTATTTCTGTTTCTATTCTACAGTTTGGTTCAGTAGTTTCGATTCAGTGCTCATACACTTATGCATTTATGAAAAAATATGTTTTTTTCCAATATTTAAAAGAATTTCTGCACTATTTGAATTAACTTTGCATTAATCCACTGTTTAAACACATTTTAAATTGTAAACTGCCTATCCGAAGGTAAAGCCTCGTCATTTCGGATGATGACCGAGTGAGGCATATGTCACACACAACCTTGAACTGTATTGAAATAATCGAATTATTTTGTCGATGTCGAATGAACAAAACATTGTTTTCAATGTTATTTTATTTTATTTTGGTATGAGTGATTTGTTTATGCAATAATAGCGAAAATACACATTTTATCGGACACTGCGCACTCGGGCAGGAACGGATTTTTCGAGCGCCCGCAGATGATCATGCCCTCGAAAACGTGTATTATCCCTATACTGTGACCAGTATTTTAGTAGGCGTTTGCGCCTTTTGTACTGATAAAAGTCAGAATACCTGTGGATACAAAATGAAATTCAGGTATGGTTGGTTTGTAGCAAGTATATAATATATCTGTAATAACTACAAATATTCAATATAAATTTCATAAACCTCTTCGTTATCATGATGGTAGATCAATGACCAAGGCTCATATCTCTAACATGTCATTTAGATTTTTTTATCCCTTTTCGTGGCAATAGCTCGTTTTGGTTAACGGTTGCGTGCACCTTCTCTATGTCTTTATTACTGATGCATACGTTCAATTTTAAATCAATAAACGAGAATTTCTTAGTATTCGCTGAGTTAGGGCTTTTTTCTAACTGCAATTTAGTAGAATTATTATTCTTTGTAAAATTAAGTTCAGGTTTGTTTCGCTGATACATTATTTGCAATGACCAAGCGTGATTAAACATCGAATATAACAGCCTGCATGAAGACAATGTATTTTGGACCAGTTGGTCAACGTCAATGTCACTGTTGTTTAAAATTGCACGTTATGTAATACTGGCTTGATGAATTAACGCAATTAAAACATGTTGTTTCTGTTCTCGTTGACTGCTTCACCGCCTTTTAAGGGACTTGCTTCGGACCTATTGTGATACATACTTTATTATTTCATATACAAAGCGTTTACAGTTTTGCGTAAACAATCTTGGGTTTATCATATTACATTCTCTTAATCATATGTGTTTGTACACATTATTTAAGCTGACGAAAGCAAATGCATATTAGGGAAATGGGTCGACCTGAGTTTTATTAGCTTGAACGGTTTGCTTTATATTAGTGGTATAATTTGGTTTAATCAATCAATCAATCAATCCATTATTATAATGTCTCTTAGAAAAGGTATCTCCCAAACCATCTTGATAACGTTAGAAACAACACATATTTGAAGAGATAAATCAGCTTCAAGTTTGATGTCGGTTTTAAATTAATTTCAGATAATTCTACTGTACATAACTACTGGTACTTACCGGCCTCGCATTTTTATTCGAGGCTCTGTCAACGTTTGTATTTAATGAACTAGAATCGGTTAATATGTTGTCCGTGCTCAACGGATCCAATTAACAGCGATTGTTCGTAAACAAGCTTATACTAAATAATAAGAATTCAAGCGGAAAATGTATATACGGATATTTATATCTATATAAGTATATTGCTTAATAGACTTACGTTGTTTAGACACCGGTTTTCATAAGGTGGGAAACCAGCATTTATAAACCCTTGCATAAGCGTTGAAATCGAGTTCTTAAACCCAAACTAGTTTTGTTATTTAACTACCAAAGTATATTTTTCCAATATAGTTGTTTCTTTGTGAGTGCGTACTCAAACGAGGAATGTTGGCTGTCAGTAAATTCATCTGCAAGCGTTTTTGTCTGTACAGAAGCATGACCGTACAAAAGATCAAATCAAAATACTAGAGTTTCTTACACCATTATGAAAAATCTTCGAAAAAACCTTCATTGAATTATCTAAAAAAATATTAATACCGTGCTAAAAAATTAAGCTTATTAGTCTATTCAAATACTAATAAATTGGTTAATATATGTGATGACTGCTTGAATGTTTCGGCATTAGTCCAACATCTGAGTCTTCTTTGTCTTAAAATAAAAATCCTTAATGATGCATGAAACATGCAAAATACTCGTTTTACAAGTATATACCTTATAATATGTTTTAATCAATGATCAATCCATGTTAGTTAAAGTAATTGATATACTAGTATGGTTTGATTTGAGTTTTCTTTATTTGCGCCAAAACTCAGTTTAGCTAAATTACTATCACAGTAGTATTCCTTACTTATATGCAAGTACTTTGGAAATATGGGATTATTATTTAACTGAGTCAGCCTAAACCCTTATGTTATTGGTGTCAAAACAGAGATGTTACATGTTTATAATTCAACTGAAGATGCATCAGAATTAAAATAATAAATTCATAAATAAATAAAGAATAAATAATAAATGGTAAATGGTGTAATTATTTAGAATTGTATGAAAGGATTTTAAACCATTTTGTGCCATTGAACTATGATTTATATTATTGTTATCTTCATTTATTTTCTAAGTACAATTAGCACTTTTCCAAGACTTTTTCATTCATGGTGATGGCATGTTTAATCATTCTGATAGCATTTATTAAATGTGTTCATGCAGGCATCCAGAATGGACCCGGTTTCATTTTCTGAAGGTTAATAAAATCAAATTCAGCATCCGGTTTTGATGAAATGATTTTTATCTACACATATATATGTAACTTATTATTGTAATTAATATAGCACACATTTTAGATTATTGGAAAGATTATTCAAGATTGACGGTGTATTCAAACGTTAGACAGGATGTTTAATTGAACATAATATTGAACTGTAAAGGTAGCTATATGTTTGAAGTAACAACAATACAAATTGCATTATTTCTACCACAAGTACACCACATAAGACATAATGTTCATGCAAAGGCTCTGGTCTGCACATGAAACTGTTTTAAATTAAACGTGCATTTACTACCACTTTGTATTTTTCTGACTTGTTTTACTTATGAAAAAAGTGTGTTAATGCATTTGATAATATACTTAAAACTGGCTTAAAATGCACGAAAGCATATTTGTTTTCTGGTAAAGTGTATTTGTCAAGAGGAAAATTGCACGTTATCAAACTTACATGCTGGCAAAATGCAGAATCATACTCTTTTTTTCTGTATAAAGTGTTTCTTGTCTGCATACTAGTATTTCTAATGTATCAAATGCGAATTAAACGCCAACAATTATGATGATAATACTGCTACATTTTAGGCATGAAATACACATTTTATTCTAATAAAATACTTGAGTGATACAGAAAAACAGCTTGTATTAACTTTTTAAACAATTATTTATACCCTTTGAGATAACTTCTCTCTCACTGTGAATG
Source organism: Dreissena polymorpha (assembly GCF_020536995.1). Classification (NCBI taxonomy): domain Eukaryota; kingdom Metazoa; phylum Mollusca; class Bivalvia; order Myida; family Dreissenidae; genus Dreissena; species Dreissena polymorpha. The sequence goes on from NC_068355.1 coordinate 207,469,494, forward strand.
AACAAAAACTGTCACGTGACCACAAAAGTCAACGTCAGTAGTCATTTTATGACAACAAAATACCGCGCAAGGTAGGTTTTTTCCAATATCTTTGCTGATCATCCTCTGACTTTCATACGACCTAGTGAATGCAATATGGCATGCATATAGCTTTCGATCGGTATATCACGCGTTTTGTGTGTTGCTCTGGTTTTCGAAAACACTTCGGCGCAAATTTCCATTTAAGAAGCAAACGTCAGTAGTAAAATTACAAAGAGTCAGTGTTCTGGAAAATTAACGATCACATAAATGTCTATGCTTTACCGTACGAACATATAGTACATATGTCTATGCATAAACAAACAACAATATCTAACAGATATTAAATAAACGTTTAAAGAGTGAAAACAAATATGGCAAACGTTAGTAGTACGTTTAGGAATGGCAAACGTCAGTAGCAAAAATATGCAAACGGCAGTAGCCGAATAAATGCAGGTTTTCTGTGTAGACTAGTTTTCCGTTATAATTTCAGTCATATTGAGTTAGTTAGTTAACCAACTCTCACTTTTCCTGGGTTAGATGGTTAACCAGCACTTGGTACATATACTGTAAAATTTGGTAGATTGCTTGGTTAAGCACCTGTAAATGAAAGATTCATATCTCGGTATGTTGGGGAATATTTTTATAACATTAGTCTTATCTCTAGACGTATTGCAGAATTACATACATATTCTAATGTTTTTGTCGATAGAAATAAGTCGCATGCTATGATAGGTGCATCATCATAAGGTACGTAATTCCATATGTAGAATCATTCCATACAGCCATTGGTATTCTTAATATACGCACTTAGTGGAAGAACCTGAGATTCGTTATCACATAGGATTTAATGCACGAGCGTAAGAATTTTCTCCAGATTAGAATGTGCAGTCCAAAAAGGCCAGTCAGGGACGACATTATCCGCCTAAACTGAATTTACTTTAAGAAGGGACTCTCTTAGTGTCGTCCTTGATTAACTGTACGGACTGCACATGCTAATTTGGGGCGTCACTTCACGGACATGCATGAAGCCTCGCTGTCCAATAGCGAGACTCATATGTACACATTAAACATCCCAGACACATTATCTGGACAGTTATTCTTGTAACAATTTTTAAGTCTCGCAACACAAGTCTGGAGGATGCAAACGATTATTAACTTCCAATAAGTCTTTTTGAGTTTAATTTTTTTACATAAAAAAACCTACGTTATGGTGCTAAATTAACTATTGATAGACCGACAAATCATTGATAGAGTCTCACAAACAATAATCAAATACCTCGAATTAAATCAAAAGGCAAATGTGTATTCGATATTAATATGACACGACGACATAAACTGCTATAACTATGCAAACTGTTCGAACTGTTTTGCACTGGTGCGGGAACCAAAATATACAATTACGGAAACAATTACTGGACAATATCTAACGCTTTCATAAACATATCAATCATAGACGTATGTGGTTAGTAATTATTTCATTGATAATACGGACGATAAACACGCGACTATTTTTCGCAAACAATCATCTTGTTTTCACATTATTGATCCTCTTTGCGCTTTTAATGCTACGTATTTCTGTTTCTATTCCACAGTTTGGTTCAGTAGTTTCGATTCAGTGCTCATACACTTATGCATTTATGAAAAATATGTTTTTTTTCCAATATTTAAAAGAATTTCTGCACTATTTGAATTAACTTTGCATTAATCTACTGTTTAAACACATTTTAAATCGTAAACTGCCTATCCGAAGGTAAAGCCTCGTCATTTCGGATGATGACCGAATGAGGCACATGTAACACACAACCTTGAACTGTATTGAAATAATCGAATTATTTTGTCGATGTCGAATGAACAAAACATTGTTTTCAATGTTATTTTATTTTATTTTGGTATGAGTGATTTGTTTATGCAATAATAGCGAAAATACACATTTTATCGGACACTGCGCACTCGGGCAGGAACGGATTTTTCGAGCGCCCGCAGATGATCATGCCCTCGAAAACGTGTATTATCCCTATACTGTGACCAGTATTTTAGTAGGCGTTTGCGCCTTTTGTACTGATAAAAGTCAGAATACCTGTGGATACAAAATGAAATTCAGGTATGGTTGGTTTGTAGCAAGTATATAATATATCTGTAATAACTACAAATATTCAATATAAATTTCATAAACCTCTTCGTTATCATGATGGTAGATCAATGACCAAGGCTCATATCTCTAACATGTCATTTAGATTTTTTTATCCCTTTTCGTGGCAATAGCTCGTTTTGGTTAACGGTTGCGTGCACCTTCTCTATATCTTTATTACTGCTGCATACGTTCAATTTTAAATCAATAAACGAGAATTTCTTAGTGTTCGCTGAGTTAGGGCTTTTTTCTAACTGCAATTTAGTAGAATTATTATTCTTTGTAAAATTAAGTTAAGGTTTGTTTCGCTGATACATTATTTGCAATGACCAAGCGTGATTAAACATCGAATATAACAGCCTGCATGAAGACAATGTATTTTGGACCAGTTGGTCAACGTCAATGTCACTGTTGTTTAAAATTGCACGTTATGTAATACTGGCTTGATGAATTAAAGCAATTAAAACATGTTGTTTCTGTTCTCGTTGACTGCTTCACCGCCTTTTAAGGGACTTGCTTTGGACCTATTGTGATACATACTTTATTATTTCATATACAAAGCGTTTACAGTTTTGCGTAAACAATCTTGGGTTGATCATATTACATTCTCATAATCATATGTGTTTGTACACATTATTTAAGCTGACGAAAGCAAATGCATATTAGGGAAATGGGTCGACCTGAGTTTTATTAGCTTTAACGGTTTGCTTTTTATTAGTGGTATAATTTGGTTTAATCAATCAATCAATCAATCCATTATTATAATGTCTCTTAGAAAAGGTATCTCCCAAACAATCTTGATAACGTTAGAAACAACACATATTTGAAGAGATAAATCAGCTTCAAGTTTGATGTCGGTTTTAAATTAATTTCAGATAATTCTACTGTACATAACTACTGGTACTTACCGGCCTCGCATTTTTATTCGAGGCTCTGTCAACGTTTGTATTTAATGAACTAGAATCGGTTAATATGTGTTCCGTGCTCAACGGATCCGATTTACAGCGATTGTTCGTAAATAAGCTTATACTAAATAATAAGAATTCAAGCGGACAATGTATATACGGATATTTATATCTATATAAGTATATTGCTTAATAGACTTACGTTGTTTAGACACCGGTTTTCATAAGGTGGGAAACCAGCATTTATGAACCCTTGCATAAGCGTTGAAATCGAGTTCTTAAACCCAAACTAGTTTTGTTATTTAACTACCAAAGTATATTTTTCCAATATAGTTGTTTCTTTGTGAGTGCGTACTCAAACGAGGAATGTGGGCTGTCAGTAAATTCATCTGCAAGTGTTTTTGTCTGTACAGAAGCATGACCGTACAAAAGATCAAATCAAAATAATAGAGTTTCTTACACCATTATGAAAAATCTTCGAAAAAACCTTCATTGAATTATCTAAAAAAATATTACTACCGTGCTAAAAAATTAAGCTTATTAGTCTATTCAAATACTAATAAATTGGTTAATATATGTGATGACTGCTTGAATGTTTCGGCATTAGTCCGACATCTGAGTCTTCTTTGTCTTAAAATAAAAATCCTTAATGATGCATGAAACATGCAAAATACTCGTTTTACAAGTATATATCTTATAATATGTTTTAATCAATGATCAATCCATGTTAGTTAAAGTAATTGATATACTAGTATGGTTTGATTTGAGTTTTCTTTATTTGCGCCAAAACTCAGTTTAGCTAAATTAGTATCACAGTAGTATTCCTTACTTATATGCAAGTACGTTGGAAATATGGGATTATTATTTAACTGAGTCAGCCTAAACCCTTATGTTATTGGTGTCAAAACAGAGATGTTACATGTTTATAATGCAACTGAAGATGCATCAGAATTAAAATAATAAATTCATAAATAAATAAAGAATAAATAATAAATGGTAAATGGTGTAATTATTTAGAATTGTATGAAAGGATTTTAAACCATTTTGTGCCATTGAACTATGATTTATATTATTGTTATCTTCATTTATCTTCTAAGTACAATTAGCACTTTTCCAAGACTTTTTCATTAATGGTGATGGCATGTTTAATCATTCTGATAGCATTTATTAAATGTGTTCATGCAGGCATCCAGAATGGACCCGGTTTCATTTTCTGAAGATTAATAAAATCAAATTGAGCATCCGGTTTTGATGAAATGATTTTTATCTACACATATATATGTAACTTATTATTGTAATTAATATAGCACACATTTTAGATTATTGGAAAGATTATTCAAGATTGATGGTGTATTCAAACGTTAGACAGGATGTTTAATTGAACATAATATTGAACTGTAAAGGTAGCTATATGTTTGAAGTAACAACAATACAAATTGCATTATTTCTACCACAAGTACACCACATAAGGCATAATGTTCATGCAAAGGCTCTGGTCTGCACATGAAACTGTTTTAAATTAAACGTGCATTTACTACCACTTTGTATTTTTCTGCCTTGGTTTACTTATGAAAAAAGTGTGTTAATGCATTTGATAATATACTTAAAACTGGCTTAAAATGCACGAAAGCATATTTGTTTTCTGGTAAAGTGTATTTGTCAAGAGGAAAATTGCACGTTATCAAACTTACATGCTGGCAAAATGCAGAATCATACTCTTTTTTTCTGTATGAAGTGTTTCTTGTCTGCATATTAGTATTTCTAATGTATCAAATGCGAATTAAACGCCAACAATTATGATGATAATACTGCTACATTTTAGGCATGAAATACACATTTTATTCTAATAAAATACTTGAGTGATACAGAAAAACAGCTTGTATTAACTTTTTTAACAATTATTTATACCCTTTGAGATAACTTCTCTCTCACTGTGAATGAACAAAAACTGTCACGTGACCACAAAAGTCAACGTCAGTAGTCATTTTATGACAACAAAATGCCGCGCAAGGTAGGTTTTTTCCAATATCTTTGCTGATCATCCTCTGACTTTCATACGACCTTGTGCATGCAATATGGCATGCATATAGCTTTCGATCGGTATATCACGCGTTTTGTGTGTTGCTCTGGTTTTCGAGAACACTTCGGCGCAAATTTCCATTTAAGAAGCAAACGTCAGTAGTAAAATTACAAAGAGTCAGTGTTCTGGAAAATAAACGATCACATAAATGTCTATGCTTTACCGGACGAACATATAGTACATATGTCTATGCATAAACAAACAAAAATATCTAACAGATATTAAATAAACGTTTAAAGAGTGAAAACAAACATGGCAAACGTTAGTAGTACGTTTAGGAATGGCAAACGTCAGTAGCAAATATATGCAAACGGCAGTAGCCGAATAAATGCAAGCGTTTTATTTAAAGTGATATTATGGGCATGTACAATGTGAATCGTATGAACGAATCTGCATAGAACTCAATTTAGATTTACATTGCAAATCGAATCATTCCTGTCGTCAGTTGTCAAAACGAAAGTACGGTTGATATTCAAAAGCATTATATTTCTCTTTCCGGGATATTTTTTCAATATGTTGATGTTGCATTAACGAATATACGTGTATATGAAGTGAAAACACCAAAAATAAACAACGGTTGCGATAGACACATACAAACTAATAGATGCACATAATATCACTTAAACAATAGTTCATTTTTGTTTTTGCAGAGTTTATATATGCCGTGCATTAATTTTTGACTTCAATCTTAACTTTTTATATCTAATTTAGATCTAAATTAGCATAGATTATATTGTTTCACATGTTTTTTATTAAATTAAACGCTTGCATTTATTCGGCTACTGCCGTTTGCATATTTTTGCTACTAACGTTTGCCACTCCTAAACGAACTACTGACGTTTGCCATATTTGTTTTCACTCTTTAAACGTTTATTTAATATCTGGTAGATATTTTTGTTTGTTTATGCATAGACATATGTACTATATGTTCGTCTGGTAAAGCATAGACAGTTCTGTGATCGTTAATTTTCCAGAACACTGACTCTTTGTAATTTTACAACTGACGTTTGCTTCTTAAATGGAAATTTGCGCCGAAGTGTTCTCGAAAACCAGAGCAACACACAAAACGCGTGACATACCGATCGAAAGCTATATGCATGCCATATTGCATTCACTAGGTCGTATGAAAGTCAGAGGATGATCAGCAAAAATATTGGAAAAAAAACTACCTTGCGCGGCTGTTTGTAGTCATAAAATGACTACTGACGTTGACTTTTGTGGTCACGTGACAGTTTTTGTTCATTCACAGTGTCTCTATAAATATGACAATTAAATGATCCTT